>NC_067481.1:90987097-91259597 GCF_947179515.1 Apodemus sylvaticus | reverse complement strand
ATTTTCCCACAATTAGGACAAGCTAAGTGGTTGAATCTAAGGAAGAAGAACCAGTGAATACAGAGGCCATGACTGTGACTAATTAATGGAGTGACTAATTGTTAAGTGGCTACAGTCAGGCCTTGTGTCCTGTACTGGTGTGGCTGAAATAAGTAGCTGAGACTGCATTCTCAGGCATTTACAAGCTGGTTGGTAAGGCAGGAAACAATTAAGCAAATACAGTACCGGTCTTGAGGAAAGTGTTTGCAAAGTCTGTGATTAATTTCCAAGAATTACCATATGAGCTAGCAAGAGGCAACTGAGTGATTCTGAGATAGAGATGAGCTTGGGAGAGAAGGACCGCCCCACGTGATTGGATGGAGAAAGACCACCCCATGTGAGTGGCTGAGTGGCCGAGGCTGCAGTTTGTCCACTCTCATTCCTTAGGAACATTGCCACTTTATGTGTCCCCCACACACTGAGCCCAAGATACAGGTGGGCAAGATGAATCTGCAACTTTGTGTGCAGTAAGTAGGATTTGCTGCAACTAGCCCAGGTGTTTCCCCACTGGTAGAAAGCAGTCCATTACTGTTTGTGTTTTGGGGAAAACAGCCATAGTTAGAAACATCGCTGGTTACAATGCAAATGACAGGCCTTGAACGATATTAATGGCACGTCCATGGTTTGGGTCATGAGCATAAAGGAACCCTTTGATTGTTCCTCAAAAGTCCAGAGCTTATTAACCACCTCCACCCCCTCCAACCCCCACCCCAGCCCTATTAATGACACATACATTCTCTCCCCAGTCAGTAGCCCAAGGAGTTGTGACCAAGGACCTTGCTGAAGCCTTAGAGGCCCTGTGAGCATTTGTGCCTTCACGTCAAGTTCATCTTACTTAGTAGTCCCAGGAGCTTCAGCAATGCCTTTAGGCGTATCTTCATGAACTTCCCTCTTCTTTATAAGCCTGATAGGTTAAATGTTACCTCTTTAGAAAGCTCTTTTGAACATTCTTAACTTAAATCGTGTCCCTGTCCACAGTCTGAGATTCCGTTCTGTCTTGTTTCATGTCACAGCCATGATGACCGCTTGGCATAGAAATAATCAGTATGTAATTTAATTGTAGCACTTGCACGTGTTTTATGGGCTATTTCTCCCAGTAGCTGGTAAATACCAGGAGGGAATGAATGTCCCTCACTGCTCTGTCCTTCATTCGGGGTAGGTGCAAAGGAAAATCTTAGTGACTGATGAAGTCTCCCTCTGCCCTTCCAGATAATTCCCATTCTACAATGACAAACCTTCTATTGTTAGTGGAAGATGGGACAATGCACAATGTATTCAGTGTCCCTGATCCAACTCCCTACCTTCTACACCAACAGACTCACACAGCTCTGTAGAGGACAGTGTAAAAGACTGATTGTGAATCACTGATTGCAACCTTGTACAAGGGGATATCTTTGAACAACCAGGAGTCTTGGCCACACCACTGTGGATCTGGATTCTGGCTTTACAGCCTCCTTCCCATTGAGCATGTGTCTAAAATCTCTTCACATTTAGTCTCCTCATCTCCAGTATGGGATCATTGGTAGGACCTGCTTTGGTGGCTGTAAGGACTCAAGCTAATTTATGCAAGGTGCTTAGCAATCAACATGTATAGTGTTCAAATATGAAAGTACAGCTATACGTATGTGTGATTGATAGGAGATGCTGAGGGATACTTGTAAAAGCCATAGGAGGTAAGTTGTATGAAAATTAATAGCAACTGCTATCTGTCTCATCAAAGAGACACAGACTCCAAGTTCACTTGGGTCTGGACAGATCGCTTAAACAAGTGGAAAATGCAGAGTGGCCAACAGGGAAGGCTCCATATAAAGGAAACTGCTGCTCAGGGACAGTCTTAACTCAGCATGCCCAGAGTTTCCACTTCTGAGAGAAACCTTTGAGTCTTTGTACTGGCTGAAATCTTGGAGCTATAGATAGGGTCCTCTTTGATATGGGGTGACATCCAGATAACGCCATTGTAAGTTAAAAATATGGGAAGTTAGCAATGCATTTTAAGTACTTATACAACAGATCACCCTATCTAAGCAGTCTGTATGGATTGGTTGTCGGTCCCCTCCATCCATAGCTGATTGGGAGGTTCAGCCTACTGTACTGGCAAACATCAGAGGTCCAGCCTACTGTACTGGCCAACATCATGGAAGAGTGTTACCATGGAAGTCACTATCCTAGAAACACAGCAAAAACACAGACTGAGAGATACAGTTTCTACTGAGGGCATATTGCCCTATTCCATGGCCAAGTCTGTAAATTGTTACTTGAATCACCATAGGTCAGGATGATTTATTTATACTGGTAAATAAGTCATTCAGTGCTCTGCAGCCAAGCCACGGTGTGCCACTTCCTAGGAGGAACTGCTAGAGACTGATTTCAAACTTAGTTGACTTCATGGAAGTATAATCTACTTGCAGAATAATGCACCTATGCTAAGTGTGTATGCCCATGAACTTTGACAGATGGTCTCAAGTAGGCACAATTACCGAGATATAAATTACTCCTGTTATCTCAGAGAGTCCAGTGGAGTCCATTCTCCAACAGAACCCTAGCTCTCAGACAATTACAAATCTGCTTCTGTCTCTATGGACTGGTTTTGCTTATTCTAGAATTCCATATGAATAAGATATGAGCATGGCAGTTTTGTCATGTTCCTGGTTCTCTTCACGGAGAAATAAAAATTGCACAATTCGTTTGTCTTTTGTGAGGCCTGCTTTATGGCTCAATGCCTTGTGAATACCCCATCTGCCCTTCAAGAGAACATGGATGCTGTTTTGCTGATGTGGTGCTCTATAAATGTCAATTAGGTGTTTGTGGGTCTTCTTCAGGGTGACTGCATCTTTACTAATTAATTTCATCCATTTGTTCTATCAGTTTCTGAGAAAAGGATGCTAACACTTCCAGCCAAGGTTAGGGAATGACCTACTTTCCTTTTCCATTTTGTTCATTTTTATTCTTTGTACTAAAAGTTCTTCTGTTTTTGACAATGTATGAACTTAATGGATGGTTAGCTATAATACACCTACAGAATGTATATCAACTTGAATTCCATCACTTCAAAAGTCCTCCTTTTGCTTTCATAATAATCTGGTCTTAAAGTCTTGTTTAACTGCAGTTTCTGTGGCCATTTCTACTTTATGATGACAGCATTTGTTACCCATGTTCCAGCTCCTTAAAGTGTGTTTCTTATACAGGTTGTCTTAGTCATGGTTCCTATTCCTGCACAAACATCATCCAACAAGCAAGTTGGGGAGGAAAGGGTTTATTCAGCTTACACTTGCACACTGCTGTTCATCACTAAAGAAAATCAACTCTAGAACTCAAGCAGGTCAGGAAGCAGGAGCTGATGCAGAGGCCATGGAGGGATGTTTCTTACTGGCTTGCTTCCCCTGGCTTGCTCAGTTTGCTTTTTTATAGAACCCAAGAATGCCAGCCCAGGGATGGCACCACCCACAATGGGCCCTCCCCGCTTGGTCACTAATTGAGAAAGTGCCTTACAGTTGGATCTCATGGAGGCATTTCTTCACCTGAAGTTCCTTTCTCTGTCATAACTCCAGCCTGTGTCAAGTTGACACACAAAACCAGACAGTACAGCAGTATATACTAGTCACTCTTTTCTTAACCACACTGAAAGGTTTTCATCATTTAATCACAGTATTTGGTCCATTAACAGCTAATGTAATGCACTAACATGGGTAGGTTAAGAGCTTACTATTTTATTGTGTTTCTTTAATTTTTAGAGGGGTTATCTTCATCATTTATTTGTTCCTATGAAAAGATTACAAGAGTGTTTCTTACCAGTCAGATTTCAGTTTGCCAACTAAATATCTTTGTTTCCAGCTCCATTCCTTCCAACCACTCTCTTGCACACTATTCTACTACCTCTCAAATTCATAGCCTCTACACATAAAATTTGTATATATAACCTGCTAAATTCATTCAGTGCTACTAGTACATACATGGCTTCATGGCTGACGACTTGGTAATGTATAGCCAGTTAGGGGGCTCATTCCCAAGGAAGAGTATTTGTTCTTCTCTTAATAGTCATTAGTTGCCTATAGCTCTTTGTATAGAAGTAGGACCCCAAGGAACTTCCTCCTTCTACATTAGCATGTCTATTAGCATCATTGACATTTTCAGGCAACCATTTTTTTTTTTTTTTTTTTTGTCTATCATGGGTGTGACTTTCCTGCCATTTCTAGGAGTCACGACGGCATAACAGACTTCCTGACTCTGTAGCTCTTTGAATCTTTCTGTCTCCTCTTCTGTGATGCTCCCTGAGTCTTTGCATGCAGACACTGCATTATAGATAGATGTATCCACAAGAATTGGAACCCCAAGATCAGTTTAGCTATGCTCTGTATCTTAAACCAATTGTGGGTTTTCTCTGATGGTCTCCATCTGCTGCATAGAAACCCTCATCGATGAGGGCTGAGAGCTACACTTACTGAGGGTACAAGGATATGTATTTATAACACAGCTAGAAACTGTATTAATCTGGTAAAGTAGCAGTAGGTGGTGGTTAAGACAAGAACACAGTGTTTTTCCTTGGGATTTTGCTTAGGTTTGCTGTCACATTTGGTTGATTGAAATAGATGATTCTCTCTATGTAGACCGTCTATTCGGTTGCTGACTCAACTTGAGCGGTTGCCTGGCATTTTGTTTTTGTAGTGCATTTAGACTATGGTAGTGTCTTATTTTTGTTGTCTCAATAATTTGCCATTTTTTATCCATCTGTTCCTAGGTAGGATCTGTTAGGAGTGACTTGGCCAGAGACAGAGGCACACAGTGACTTGGAATTAATTTATCTGCTCTGCATGCATCTGCGTTTTATTCCTTTTGATTATCAGGTAGTTTTCTGTCTCACTGATATGTATACCACAACTTTTTTACTTCCATCTACCTACTCATAGATTAGTTCTGGCTTGGAGGCCATGATGACTATAACTACTTGGAAATGGGAGTACAAGTCATTGGTTTTAAATAGCACCCTCTGTACCTTGCATAGGCACTGGATGTCAGAAGCTCCAGAAGGCAAGGACTACTGCTCTCAATTTCTCGGTGGCATTCCTAAGCTTAGTGGGGTTCTCACTTCTCAGGTCCATGCCACCCCAGTCACCCTAAGATCTAATTAGACAACCCTCACTTCACACCTCACAGGAAAGGGGCATGGGTGCAGGAGAGGCAAGCACTGGATGGACTATTTTAATATAAGTTCATACATAGTATGTGGTCGTACATATAACCTGACATGTTCATCTCTCTCCTTTTCAGAATCTGTTTTAAAGTGAAAACTGTGAGTTTCACCTTTCCACAATGTGTATACTGTCATGAAACTTTTTTCTCTCTAGAAATAGACAAGTCTAGAATTACAAAACATTCCAGCATGAATAGGGGAGGGATCCCTGAACCCCCCCTCTAGCTGGGGAGTTATTGACTGCTGATGGCTACTGGAGGAGGGGAGAATCCTTTTAGCCAGTCATATGCCCACTGGTAGTTCTTTCATGCTCCTGAGGATGACTCTGAACCCACATGTATATAGGTAGCATTTACTAGACTTAATGGGTTAGTTTTTATTTTAAGTAAGAAGATATGAAGTTGGGAGGGAGGATGGGGGATAGTTAGGAGCCATTGGGGGAAGGTAGGATATAATCAAAATACACTGTGTGCATGTATGAAAACTCAAATAATTAATATTATTGCTGTATTTAATTATTATGATTTATAATAGAAAGAATCAAAACACTGAAATTCTTAGTTTTGTTGCCAGTTTACTATGTGACTCTGGGAAGTCCCTTCCCTTCTATCTCTGGGTCTTGGTTTTTCTCTTTATATAGTGAGTGAGGGAAAGATCTTCATGGTAACTATCAGAAGTCAGATTCTATGAGGTTGGGAGACTCTGGCTTTGGGCCTCCAAGGAGAATTAAGGGCCGGGAAAACCTTTGACAGAGTGACCCTGCCGCCTTAGCCTTGCCTTGGCAAGGCACGTAGCCTGTGCCAGTTTGATATGCTCATTAGAACATGGGTGCAGGATACTTCAAGTCTGCCTCCTGGGGGATGGGGCTAAGACGACCAGACCTCCTATGTGGCCTCTTCCTGGGGACAGTTTAGACAGTTTCACTGAGGTCAAAAGAAAGATCCCAGCAGACAACAAGAGGCCAGACCAGGCCTCTTCCTGAGATCAGGACCAGAGCAGCCCCAGTTACCGCAGTGGGCAACATCTCCCACAACTGCTAACCAATTTGCTTCTCCCAGCATACAATCACTCAGCAGTTCTGCTGGAAGGCTTGGAAAGGTGAACTGCTCTGGTCACACAGACAGTGGCATCTACTCTGGAAAGGGCTGCAGGGGGCGCTGTTACCCTCAAGCAAATCTCAGAGCCCAGGAGTCAGCTCTGTATTCCTCCCCAGTAACAGAGCTACTCCAAAATCAGTCACTGGGACATTACTACTCTTTCTTTCTTTCTTTCTTTCTTTCTTTCTTTCTTTCTTTCTTTCTTTCTTTCTTTCTTTCTTTCTTTCTTTCTTTCTTTCTTTCTTTCTTTCTTTCTCTCTCTCTCTCTCTCTTTCTTTCTTTTTCTTCCTTCCTTCCTTCCTTCCTTCCTTCCTTCCTTTCTTCTTTCTTTCTTTCTTTCTTTCTTTCTTTCTTTCTTTCTTTCTTTCTTTCTTTAATGAGAGGGGAGGGCACAGTCACATATTATCTGCACTATTATGTATGTGTACTCGTGTGTGTGTGTGTGTGTGTGTGTGTGTGTGTTCCCATGAGTGTGCATGCATGTGTGTGTATACTCTTGGCTGCATACGTGCATGCATGTGTGTGTGCATGTGCGTATGCATGTGTGTGTGTGTGTGTGTGTGTGTACTCTTGTGTGCAAGTGAGCATGTGTGATTTTTAAATAGCCTCGTGTATCCCAGACTAACTGCATTTTGATATGTAGCTGAGGCTTTTATTTAGCTTTCTATCTGCACTATAGCTCGCTTCTATTCTGACTACAATTCATCCTAGTTCTAAAATGAGTGTGGAAAGGAATCTTTATGTTATTACTTAAAAAAAAAATAAGCCAGCTTTACTTATCTAGAGAAGGTAATTGTAAAAGAAAATTCAGTCAAACAAACTGCTATACAATGAGCGCTGAAAGCCATTTTCTGCAAAGCGCTTGAAGCCGTTGCAAAGCAGGGAGATAAGCAAGTGCTAAGGATGTGAGAATACATTCCGGGAAATTTCCCTTTGGATAGAATAAGGCCTGAGCAGAGGGTGAAAGGGAAAACCCTCCTCGACTTACTGTCACTAAGCTCCCTGTCCCCACATCATCTAGGATCACTTTGTGTGTACCAGGACAGGCTCCTGCAAACTGGGGAATTCAGCCTTATTTTTTCTGTCCTCACAAGCAAGGGGTGACTTTGGGAGGAGGATAATTCTCTTTTTATGCTCATTGTGAGGGACCAGAAGTTTGAAATTGAAAATCTTTTTCAACAAATGCAAGCTTTGGGGTTGAGTTGGCTATGCAGGTGGGGTCCCTCATTGCCAACCTGACAGCCTGGCTCCTGCCGCCAAGGGACCAACTCCTGAAAGTTGTCCTTTGACCTTTGCAGGGCTCTTGTGAGCCCTGATCCCCTACATAAATGAGTATCATTAACAATGTTTAATTATAAGCTCTTTTTGTTATCCAGCACTCCCCAGGCATGGTAGAGTGGGACTGGAGATCTACCCAGGGTTCTATTGGCCTGAATTCCCCCAGTGTCTTTTTTTTTTTTTTTTTTTTTGACTAGTGTTGCATGGCTAAATGCTATGATTGAATTGTTTCCCACCCCATCATTATGATAAAACTCCAATGGGACTGGTTTTTGGAAATTTTTGCCTCTGTGTCTGTCTTCTGTCTTTGAGTCCTTCTGTGATCACGGGTACAAAACAGAAGGGCAAGGCTAACGGAGACCAGGTTGACCTTGTACCACCCTCCCCTCTCCTCTTCCATGAGGAAACCATAGCCAGTAAGGGCCTGAACTTCATCTAGTAGTGTCAGAGTTCAGATCTTGAAGTCTAGACATTTGACTAAGCCCAGGGCTAGCTCCATAGCGGCTGGGGAAAGTGACATGTGGCCCCGCTTGTCAACAAATTATCTGCATCTTTTCCCTGAGACCTGACACTATTTTTGTCCCTTACAGCAGCTTTATTTGCCGCCATCATAACCTCGGACCACGGTTGATTTATCTGCTTCTCTATCGTGAATGTTACGCTAACATAAACTGTAGCCTGATGCAAATACCTCGTGAGGTACAGTCATGGGCATGTGTCTCTCATGGGCATGACCACATTCAAAGGGAATTCCCGGACAAAGAGAAATCCCAAATCAAACCAGATACAACCAGATGCTTTTATCTTCACTATCAAAATACTCTGCAGAAAGGGCACCACTTTGTTCTTTGTCCAAAAGTGGAGGAGGCGGGAACCCATCTTATGCTGGGCTTGACAGCCCTGGGTCAGGTTAATATGCAAGCAGAAGAATATAACATCGATGTGTTCTTTTGCATATTTTTTAAATCAAAGTGACACTCAACATCTCTTTATATGTTTATTATCTAGTTGAATATCTTCCTTGGTAAAAATAGATTTGCCTATTTTATGCTGGAAAAAAACAAAACAAAACAAAAAAACCCAACTTACTAATTGGCCAGAGACTGCCCAATCATGATGATGTGGAGTTTTGAGTTGTATGCTGTATTATTGTTCTTTGCTATTGCTTTCTCTTCTACTCTGCATATGAAGGTGTTGCCACAGGGAAACACGTCATTTGTATGCATTCCGCTTGCACAGTTCTTTGAGAGTTCCTCTTCAGATCTCAGGCAAAGAAGGGCCTTCTACCCGAGCAAGAGGCTTAGCCCTTGGCTCTCTCTATTAGACAGGAGATGTGACAATAGGAGGGCTCTCAAGCCACCAGTGTGGCTAAAGTTCACAGCTTCTTGTAAGGCATTGGCAAGGCTTTGGGATGTGTGCGCATGCGCATGTGCTCGTAGCAAGATTTGAGACCTCTACCGCCTGCTCTGTTGCCTTCTCATATTTTACCTGCTGCTTTTCTAAGCACTTATCTCTCTCACTCTCCTCCTCTTCCTCTCTCCCTCCCCTTCCCTCTCTCCCTCTCCCCTCTCCCTCTCCCCCTTTCTCCCTCCCCCTCTCCTCCTTCCTCTCCCCTTTCCCTCTCTCCCTTCCCCCCTCTCTTTCCCCTCCCACTCTCCTCCTTCCCCTCCTCCTTCTTCCCCCCTCCCTTCCCCTTCCCTCTATTGCCTTCCCTTCCCCCTTCCCCTCTCTCCTTCCTCTCTATGACCCTCCCCCTTTATCACCCTCCCCTTCTCCTCCTCCCCCTCTATACTCTTCCCCCTCTCCCTCTCCTTCTGACCTTTGTACACATTCCCCCTCCACCTATGACATCCACTCTTTTTCCTTTTCCAAGGAAACAGCTCTTCTGGCTCAAGTGACTCTGGGACCCCTTCTCACCTGAGATAGCATCCTCTTTCGGGCTAGCCCATCACGGCGCATGCTCAGACCATGTACTATTTACTCTGTCTTTCTCTACCAGACCTCAAGCTCCTCAAAGGCATGATTGGAATTTGAAACCATTACATTTTAACCTCCAGCACAGTGCTGGGCACACCAGGGCTGATTAATAGACATTTGGTGAATGTGTGAATGACAGAAGGGATGTCTGATAACCCAGTGACAGTGTTCTCCAAACCGTGGCTGAATATGCTAGCTGATCACTTGTAAGGAGGGGAAGCAAGTATCATGGGAGACCGTGGAGATCTCAGGACAGAATGCTGGATGATTTAAAGGGCCTGAGCTTGGGCCAGGTGTCAGGAGGACAGTTAAGAAAGGGGAGCATCTTTGGATTGGATGCTGTGAGGAGGAGGGGTAGTCTAGGACTAGCAATCTCTGTAATTCTTATCCATGAGGGTAAAAGACTAGACTTGAGGCTCAGGCTGCACCTGGTAATGAAGTATGTCTTTTTGTTTACCCAAAACAGGGGGTGGATGACAACATTACAGGACGGACAGTGCTTATGATTCTGCCTTGATCCATGATGATACAAAATTTGAGAGGATATTAATGTTCTTAGAAATGGTTTCACATTCAACAGAAGAACACAAGGTTCAGCTCGAAGGGACAGGCAGCCCCCCAAGTTTCTTAACTGATGCGCATCAGCTCAGCCATTACCTCTCCTTTCCGCCTCTCTTTCCTCCCTGCTTCCTTTTATATAGGCAGTGTGTGGAAACGAGGAGACAGGACACATAGAAGATCAGCATGTTGTATGCCTGCGTGCATGCCACGTACCAACGGACAAGAAGATTCTGGTTTTGTTTTATTTACAGTGTGGGGTTCAATTTCCTCAGCCCTAAAAGCAATGACCTTAGAACGGGTTCCTAGGAGAGCACTTTGTTCCCCTGCTAGAGTGCAGGTCTTCACTCTCTCTTAAAATCAGTGGCTTCCAGAACCTGTGGGCAGGCGTAAGCGTGTGCCTGCACTTGCGCACGCATGCCAGGTACTGTGACTTTTCCCGGCACTTTTAACTTTCACCGTGGATGGAGCTCCTGCATGCTATCCAGTCCAAATGTCATCTCCATGTATGGGAATTTGGAAGTATGAGATCAGAGGCAGGAAACCTAGAGGGACCTCTTGACCCATGTTATCTAAAAGGCTGGCTTAAGGAAGCCATGTGGGATGGAATAGTAGGGAGAGATCACATTCTTTCTGTAACTTGTGCGTTTTCTAGTTTTTGGACAAATGTACCTTAGTTGCTAATATATATTTAAAAAGCATAAAATCAAATAAGTGAGACAGCAATGCTATATTGATTTGTAGAAAAATGATAATTTAAGAGGATTTCTCTTAGAAAGGCAGTTCTGGGCTTTTCATGTATAGTCTGGTTACTTGATTCTCCTAGAAATGCTGAAACCAGCCCTTTGTTCATCTCCACTTTAGTAGATGCTCATGGAGACTCAGAGAAGTGGGCTCACTGGCCCAGCGTCCACTGCATGTACAAAGCCCAGGGAGGTTTGGATTTTAACTCAGACTAGATCCCAGCTCTGTGTTCTTACTCCTTAGCTTGTGCTGGCAGGTTGTAATGGTGACTGTTAACCTTCTGTCTTTGCACTAAAACTGGGTCTACCCTATACCAACATAAAGTTACTCAAGCATGCAAGGACCCAGAGTCAGGGCCATGTTCAGCTCCTTTCTTGAAATCTAGTCTCAGGTAAATGCAATCATTCCTGAACAGAAAAACAATCTAACCATTGCAGGCAGGAGATAGGAATGATAGGGGTTGAATTTGGTAGAGGTTGATCTAGAGAACTGTCTCTTATCTACTGTGGAACAGCCCGCAAGGTTGAGGATTGGGGATCCTGGGCTCTCAGGAACTGCTCATGGGGATAAGAAGATAAATAGGATTAATAACTAGTCTCGGATTATGCCCATTCATTTGTATGCCCTGTCTTTAATTAATTCTGTACTAAGCAAGCACATTCCCTTCAACCAGGGATTGTGATTTCCCTGAAAAAAAGACAAAGACAATAAGAGGTTCTTGCTCTTAGAGTTCATAGCCTATAAACTCTAGACAAATGGAGAAAAGAAATTGCTATGCTATTCCCTGGGTCAGGATCTAATGCTATATGGTTGCCGTAGGCATGATTTCCTAGAGCATATATCATCTTGTATCACCTCACAGTGGGAATAGCCTAGGAGATACACATCCTCAGATGGCTCCATCATGAGAATGCTCACACAAAGCCCAATGGCTACAACATCACTAGGCAAAAGAATCTTAAGGGAGCACTTTCATTGTCTCATATGAACCTGCCCTTGGCTGATCACCTATGTGACATATGACCGTAGCTTCTTAGATGAGGAATGAAGGCCCAGACAGCAAGGAGGGGCTTGTGGAGGGAGAAAGGAGAGCCTGACGTGGTCCATGGAGACAGTAGGAGCTTGACTTCAGTGGTGGGGGTTCTTCCCTGAAGGGGAAGTTTGGGGATAGAGCCATGTTTATGCCATTACACTAAAGTAAGCTCAAGCTGGCTCCTAATTGTCGATTTCTAAGTTTGGGGGAGTTATTCTATGTTAAATATACCCATTATTTTAAAAAATTAAACACAGAAGGATAAATTTCTACAAACATAAATACTTTTCAAACCTCATCACCCCTCTGCAATTTCACTGCAATTTTTCAATTAGTGGTGTCCTGGATGCGATCTGCATCTGTCCTATCTGCACGGGAGAGATCATATTTAATGTGCTACTGTGAATGTCTTCCCAGCTCCGTCTTCAGAGACAGCATGTGGGATGCTTGAGACCAGTCTCCCTTTTCCTCTGCAGAGAACTAGTGAGACCTCTCCGCCCCACTCAATCACACAATTGAGTTCAGTGTACACACATAAACACGTAACAATCGCAAATGGGATTTCAACTCTCAGTGGTTTTCCTATGGTTGGCAAACCGGTGGTGTCACTCTCAGATAAAGCAAGATACTTAGCAGTGTCCTAGAAGACCCCTCACAGCCTTTTCCAGCTCCAGAGCTCTCACACAAACAAGCAGTTAAACTCAGAGATCCACCTACCTCTGCGTCCCAAGTGCTGGGATTAAAGATGTGTGGCACCACTGCCCAGCCTTGTTGGGATCTTTAAAGCAGACTGACTTCTCCCAGTCACCATTTCCATAACCATTCACCTATATTTTGATGTTAACATCTGGGCACGTATTCCCCATTTTAAATGTTTCAGATTTACACTCAAAATATAGCTTTCTTGGGTAAATATTTAAAATCATCTTTTCAAGTAGATGCGTGCTTACATTGATTCTCCAAGACAGGCAGAGGTTTGACTATGGTTCCCTCTTAATTCTGGGCTGAGGATGGAGCTGCATCTTTGACATCCCTGCAGATAAGCAAGGACCTAAAGGAGCTGGAACCAAAAAAGGTTCTGTGCTAGTTACATTTCTCAGCACTGCGACCAAATGTCTGACAGAAGCAACCTAAGGGATGGAGAATTTACTTTGACTTCAGAGTGTCAGTCAGTGATAGCTGGGGTGAGGACATAGCCAAAAGAACATCGTACATGATGACAGGCAGGAGGCAGAGTAAGGAATAGATAAGAAGGAGCCAGGGCAAGATATAATCTCAGAGACATACCCTTAGTTACCCACTTTCTCCAAAGGCCCCGCTTCCTACTCTAACATCTCCCAATAATCCCATCAGATTAGGAATCTATCAAAAGATCAACAAATTCAGGAGGTCATAGCCTTCAGGGTCTGATTGTCTCTATAGCACCCCTCATAAGCGTGCACAAAGGTGTGCATTTCTAAACTCAATGGCCTTCCTTAATCCAAGTTGACTATCAAAACTGGCCATCATAAGACCCTAGGAGCGCAAAGAAATGTTCCCTTGGGCCCTTGATAGGGTCACTCTGCAACATCAAAGGATAGGGTAGAGGCAGGGATGCTGCTGTTGATCAAGAAGATGTAGAAACGGTGGCCGCCTGAGCTGGAATGGAAGCTTTCTTAGGTCATTGCTCTACCTATGACTGTTTCAGCGCACATGAGAAAGACACTGTAGAGTTAGTGGGAGAGCAGGAGGCAGTGACTTTGCTCCTGATGAGTAGACATTCTCCCTGACCTCTGCCCCAGGGTGCTGCCCTGGTATTTAGGTGAAGAATGTGGACATTGGAGCTGGACTCACCTCTCTTTTGAGGTCTGCCTTTTTCTGCTTAGTAGCTGTGTGAATTTGGAAAGTTGACATCACTTCTACAAGACCTAGTTTACCTCTGAACCAAATGAAAACCGTGATTGTCCAGGCTCAGTGGTGGCTGTGGTTGTTAACTAATCATTTCACAGGAGGTGATGATTGATATTGGTACATCTGCTGTGACTTCTGCCTGGACTACAAAGATACATACTTGAATCACTTTCCTGATGGGTGCCACGTCAAGGTACTCTCCTTCAAGGAAGAAAGAAGGAAGGAGGAAGGAATAAAGTCTGTGTAAGGCAAGAGTCTGAGCTAAGCCCTACATGAGGATAAGGCTCAGACCTCCAGTGGTATCTTGGCCGACATGGCCCTCCTGATCTAGATGCCATGTTGCCACATTTCCTTAGTTGAGAAACTTCCTTCTGGATTGTCCTGCCAGGCCCCACAATGCCTGTTTCCAAGGAGGCATGCAAGCCCTAGGTCTAGATTATATAGAACACTGTTTGAGATGCTGATGCACTTTCTAAACTTTTTGTACCACTGTGTCTTCATGGCCAAATGGAGACAATGACAGCTGCAGCTGTCCGTGGATACTGTGGCTGATTGTGCTAGCCACATACCAGCATGGTCCCAGTGCCTTTTGCACAGCTAAGATTCCCATACATGTTGCTGATTCTTCTGTTAACCAGTTTCTCTCTTTATGCCCCACTACAGTTACTTTAGTCCTGTATCCAGATCTATCTCTTCTGCCAAGGATGCCAATCAGCTTCACCCAGCTTGAAGACTGCACCCAATTCCCATCTTCTTGACTTTGAATTTAAAGCAAGCAAGATTTTGGGGAGACATGTTTCATATGAACTGTTGGGCTCATATCAGTTCCTTTTTATTATAATGTAGTCCTAATGTGTTCATAGTTCAGACAATGGCCTTCTCTGAACTAAGGAAACCCACTCCTTCCCATCATTGGAAATGGGCCTGGATCAGGTAGAAGTGTAGAGGTCAGCCAACCATTGAGGACATGCATAAACATAGCAAATCCCTCAGGTCCTCTCTCTCTCTCTCTCTCTCTCTCTCTCTCTCTCTCTCTCTCTCTCTCTCTCTCTCCATATATATATAAACATGTGACACAGGTAGGTTCCTTCCATGTACATACCTAACACACACACACACACACATCATGCTATATGATCTACAGTATGTAGTCTGCCTTGAGGCATGGTTCCCCCAAACCTCTATGTTGCAATTTTAGCCCCTTTAATTTAGTATTTGGGGAGAAACCGCAGGTATAAGGGTGAATTTATAAGTCACTGGTGTGTCTCACCCCTCTCTCTGTGCAGCCTTCCTGGTCCCTCTAATACTCGGAAAGCCCCCATTTTCGATTCTTACTGATGGCAAGCTATGTTTTCAGTGCAGAGTCAACGCACAAGAGGCTGAGGAGTCAGGAACATTCATACGCAGCCTTCCTTCTTCCATCCCTTGTGCCATCTCCCCTCCTTCCAGCCTGCAGCAGCTGCTAAGGCTGAGCAATCTGATCTTCTTAGCTCCCTCCTTCCAATGCTTCCAACACAGCCCCCTTTCCTGTGACACCCCAGCTGCTACTCAGAGCACACCAATGAAGACAAGGCAAGAGCCGGCAGGGACTCGGTATTATAGGAACCCTCAGACTTCCCCTCCACTTCTGTCCCGATAAAATTCTGATCGAGAATTGGGTTGTGGCCTTTGGTTTTAAATTGTTGGCTCTCTTCTGGGGTGGCTTGACTCTTTTTGGGTCCCCTTCCCATTACTGGTCTTGACCAGTCCTCTTACTCCTTGTACCCCTGTCTGGGAAAGAAGTTGGGGATGAAGAGCAGGCAGTGAGGCAAGCAATGTCTCAAGGTGGGGCTCTGGGTTCTGGGAAAATTTGGTGAGAGTGACCTCTAGCTTCAATGCACACACATGTGGTATCACAAAAGTTCCTGACCAGGTTTCAGAGATCTATATTTTAATTCCATCTCTGATTGTCATGGGCATGGAGTCCTTTGTCCTCCCTGCAGCAGGCAGCAGGGGGCAGTTTATTCTGTCTTTCCTGGTCTGACACACCCCAACCCCCACCGGCCATTACTACACATGAGCCTCTCTGCAGAAGGATATGCCTTCCATTGCTTCTGATTCTCATAACTGTTCTCTCTTGCACCAAGTATTGGGCTCTCTGCTAACAGCTGGGAAAAAAGAACTTCATCAATGCTTTAATGCAACTATGAGAGTCCTGGATATGTGGCCCACACAGTAGCAGAATCTCCCGAGGACTCCGTGTTCTCACCCATAATGTAGAAACCAAGGGACGATTGTATAGATTAAACACAGAAAGCTAGTCAGACCCAAATGACAGACAAATGGTGTCCAGAAAAGCCAGGGTGGATGATGCACTTCTCATCATAGTATTATGGTGGGTTACTGCCTCCCTTCTGTCATGTCAGAGAAAGAGTATACCCGGCTGCTCCCAGCTTGACCCCTCTCCCTTCTCCACCAGAAAAGAAACTCCCAAGTAGTAGACCTCCAGCTTCAATGCACACACATGTCAGCATGGACAGTGAAACCAACTCCAGAGTGTCACTAGTGCACACAGATCTGCTGCTAGTAGCATTGGCCATGGCTGAGGCTATACTGTAGTGTGGTGAGTGCAAAACTCAGGGAGCCCATGTATGCTTCAAGCATGCCATGACACCACTCTGACCCAGTTTTCTCATTGTCTAGCTGGACTAGAGGATGCCCTTCACAGGGGTGTTGCATGTTCATGGCGTGATCATGGGGTTTGCATGAGCTGTGGTGCTAGGATATGCTGAGCCTGTATTGATTGCAACACAGGTAGGTTCCTTCCATGTACATACCTACCCCATATTTCATAGCCTTGTCTTTACACTCGGGGGCCTTTATCTAAGTCCCCAGTAATGTAGACATGGTGCAGTTTTGATACCCATTTTTCTCTGCTTCCTCTCCCAAGCACCTTCAGCCTTAAGCTTCAACCAGGCAACCGAGAGACAGGACAACTCTCAAGGAAGGGCCACACACTTCTAAACAGCGTTCTTTCTTTCCTTTTTTTTTTAATTAAAAAGAAAGTAAGGAAACCAAACAACACTTCTCAAGGTGTATTGTGATAAGACATCACAGCCATATAAAGTAACTCATAAAAAGAGGAGAGAGCAGTACCAGGGCTGTGCTCACAGTTGCGCTGCCCTCCAAGGGCAGGCAGAGGACCCCTCCCTCCCTCCTGGTCATTGTTCTCTCAGACAAGTATCTACTTCTCCTGGGCTTTAAAAAAAAAAAAAGGACGTGCTCATTCGGTCTTGTTTCTCTTGGAAGGCTGAGCCACATCTTCTTCGCTGATCCATGACACGTACATACATAGCTCATGTTTACGAGATTTTGTGGGTGAACAGTACTACAGTGGGGGTTTAGGGGTACATACCACTTTCTCATTGACCTCTGGTTCTGTTCAAGTTCTGTGGAAGGCTAGTGAAGGGATATTCTGTATTATACCTACTAGAAGTACTGTCCCACAGGGGTACTTGGGCTGGGCATCCTTCTGTTAGCTTTCCCTCCTGCATGGTAGGTAAAAGAATGCCTGTAGGTAAGCTGGGGCAAGAAGAAAAAGGACAGGTGGGCATAGGTCATGGCCAAATTGGTGTTGAATTCTGAAGGAGTCACTAGAAGCCAGTGGGAAGCGTGTGTGTATTTGCCATAACCAACTTTTTATGACAATCTCTTCCAGTTCATCCATCCCTGATTTCTTTTATTCAGCCTTTGAGGGCTACCCAGTCTCTGCTTTAATGTCTTTCTCTGTCATTTTCATGACCCTGGAAAAGCTGACAACTTTCTTGGGCCTTTGTTTTATGATCTGTCAACTGGAGAGGTTCATGTGAACCTCAAAAGATGATAGTACACAGTATGACCGTGTCATTAAGAAGCCCAAGACAGGAGCCAGTACACATTAAGTGCTCAACAAATGGCCACATCATTTGCGGCAAGCTGACCCTGGTATGCCCACTGTAGTTATCAAATCTGTGTAGATTCACATGTGATAGGTAGCCGGAAGGCTTGAACGGTGTTTAGAAAGAATATAGATTCTTCCAAGCTTCCTGTGGTGCTATCTGGGAAGTTCAAATGTCTCAAATCTTGGGATAGAAGAGGGTCTGGTCCAAAGGACCCCATTGCTTTTTCCCCAGACAGCTCTGTGAACCAGGAGCTGTTCTATCTCTAGACTTCAGTGCCTTCCCTGGGGAAGAGGATGCTGTTAGTGTTAATGCTGTTGTAGAAATGTGGACTGAACTGGTTGAAGACAGAGCCTCCATAGCCCAGAGTATTGGTGGGTACCGGGTTGGCCCATTCACCCCCATTCCCATGGCTACTGAAGTTGGTAAGGGGGGTGTAGGAGTTGAAATTCAGTGAGTTCTGCCCCATCTTGTCAATAGGCTCTGGGCTCAGTCCTGGTGTGGCCACTGAGCGGCTAACAGGGTTTGTCGCACTCACATAGGCTGTCATGGTGGAGAGAAAGTTGTTGAGACACGGGGTGCCCGAGGGGGCAGGGGAGGACCGCTTCTCTGGGGAGCTGGTGGTGGTGTCTGGTGAGGCAGTGTCTAAGACCTCCTGAGGCTCTGTGGGCTTGGGGCTGCTGGCCAGGAGACCATTCTCCGTTTTCTCTGAAGCCAATGAGCCAGTGCTGGAGGATGAATCTGATTTTCTCTTCCTCTTCCTGCGGAAGTTTCCATTGTCAAACATCTTCTCACAGTTGGGGTCCAGAGTCCAGTAATTCCCTTTGCCTGGGACAGAAGTGGGGGAAGTTAGGAATACAGAGATGGACACAAGGCCTGCTTCTATGCAATGCTGTAAATGAAGACCAAAGGCGTCAATGCAAAGAACAAAGCCTGGGGCAGAGGTGGAGATGTCCCACAAACATCAGCCCATCCCCAACCTCTCTCTAAGTTCTCCCTACACATACACACACACACACACACACACACACACACACACACATACACACACACACACACACACACACACACACACACACACACACACACGAGGCTCTGGGGAGTTTATGGAAAATGAAGTATAAGACCTGAAAGAGTTCAGAGGATTGTTCCCTTTAAGGATAGTATGCTGGGGGTGCAGGGTCCAGGGTGGGATGGGATATCAGATATCATCGGAGCTTCTATTACTAAAGTTTAGGAAAACCCAGAGAACAGTTCTGGATTCCCAACTCTTGAAGATAGACTTGAGCTCTGGCTTTGCGCCTCAATCACTAAGGACTTTGGATAAATATCAGGTTCCTGATCTGAAAAATATCCTTGCTTCCCCAGGCTCACAGGGGAAATATAGGGCAGACGCTCTATGTGTCCAAGAGCTGTACAACTGAGGTGTCACCAGAACAGAAGCCCCAACTCTTCCCTGCTACTCCGAGCTGAAAAGTGGTTGAAGATTTACACAGGGCAGTCTCCTTTCTGAGGAGCAAACAGATCTGACCAGAGCTGACTTAAAAGTGGGCAGAGGAAGGGTTCCAACCCTGGCTTCCCTTGTGAGAACAAAACTACTCTTTGGGTCTGGAAACTGGATGCAGGAATGCTTCACACTCCTCTCTGCAAGTGTCTGGGGCTCACCTTTAAAAAGGAATGGTCCAGTCTTAGTGTAAGAGTTCACTTAAGCTGAACACTAGCACTGCCATTATGGTCTACGCTACTTTGAAGGGGCAGCTTTACCCCCTGAAAGCTATTTTTTCTCATCTGTGCAATGGGTTCACTAAAAGACACCCTGTAGAGGACTGCCAGCATCAAAAGAGGTTCCAAATGGAGGGAAAGGCCAGAGCCATGCCATGGGGCCATCCATGGTGCCCAACCAAGGCCAGGTCCTCTCTACTACAGGTCCTCTCTCTATGACACACCCTGGTTTGACCTGGTCTAGTCCTACCAAGGGCTTCTCATGTGCTTGGCACTGAGGTCCATGTGAATCATGATTACAGGATTCTGAGCTTTTGTTTGTATCAAGGATTGAAGAAATTATTTCATTATATAGTAGACATTCTTTCCCTCCCTGTTATTTTTCAGATGAGGAAACTGAGGCACAGCACATGTCAACTCCCAGAGCCACAAAAGCCTGAATCTGTTCCCCGGCACTCATATCGTTCTCTCCTGTGGGTTCCTTACAGCCCTGTCTCCTAACAGCTCCAGTCAGAACTTTCTAGAACGGAGTTCGGAGCAGAAATGAAATGAGCCCTCGGGGATGCTTGCAACCTCTCAAGGGGCGGTCTCCTATTCCGTACGCACTGCTGTCCCGTCTTACCTGGGTCGTCCTCATCTCGGGGCACCTTCTTGAAGCAGTCGTTGAGTGACAGGTTGTGGCGGATGGAGTTCTGCCAGCCAGCCTTGCTCTTGTTGTAAAAGGGAAAGTTGTCAGCCACGTACTGGTAGATCTGGCTCAGTGTGAGGCGCTGGTCGGGCGCACCGTGGATCGCCATAGCAATGAGAGCTGAGTAGGAATATGGTGGGCGCACCAGCTTCATGAGCTCCTCCTGAGAGGGGAGGGGCAGCCAGCCCAGGTCGCTGGGCAGTAGCTGCCTCTGCATGCCATAGGCCTGGGGTAGGAAGGGGCTGGCATTAGTGCCAGGCAGGTAGGGCGGTGGGGTCATGGCTGGCCCATTGAGCCAGAGGTAGGGGTTGGGGGTGGCCCCGTACTCGCCACCACCTTCGAAGGAGGTGGGGCGCTGAGGACTAGGCATGCCCTGAGGGTGGAAGAAGTTCTCATAATAAAGATTCATCTCGGGGGGCTCCTGGCCGATGCTGGGGAACTGGGGACTGCATCGAGGTGGCGAGGGCGCCGGGAGGTCGAAGGAGCTCATGCTGGAGCTGGCTTCGGGGAGCCACCGGCTGCACCTGTGCTCTCTGGAGCTGCCCCTGACAGGTGTTCAGCAGGCCCTGGCCTCCTGTGACTTATACCCCGAGGGCTTGGCTGGGTGGCCCCACCCAGGGGCGGCCACCTGCCAGCAGGTCCGGGCCAGGGCCCGCCTCCCTCTTTCCTTAGCTGCCTGTGGCCTTGGTTCCTACTAATGACATGCTAAAGGAGCCTTATTGGAATCGGTGCCCCAAGTGACAAGAGCTCTCCCCCCCTAGTTCTTCCCCCTGCTTCCTTTACCTTCATTCCAGAGTACATTTCTCTTCCCCTTGCATTTCCCTTCCCTCCTCACATTCCCTCTCTTTCTCCCTCCTTCCCATCTTCTCCACAGATAACTCTGTTGCAGTCTTTGTTTCTCACACTGATTCCCTTCTCTCTGCCTGGTTCATTCTGTCTCTCACTCTTGTTTCTTGCTCCTGACCCCTCGTTTCTCCTTCCACTCCTATCCCTCCTTCTCTGATGAACCCCCCCACCTACCCCACCCCACCAACCTCGCCCACCCCAACCCTGTATATCAGCAGCTCCTGCTTTGGTCTTTGGAAGGGTAGGTGCATTTTTCTAGAGTTGCCAGGACACCCTACAGCTCCTGTAGAGTCAGAGAGCAGCCTGGCTTCAGAGAGGACTCAGGTGGTCCCCTCCTGCTCCTAACTCTCTCCCTCTCCCTCTCTACCCCCTCTCTCTTTCTCTTTCTCTCTCTCTCTCTCTTACATACACACCACACATACACACACATACTCTCTCTCTCTCTCTCTCTCTCTCTCTCTCTTTCTCTCTCTTACATATACCACACACAGACACAGACACAGAGACACACATATTCAGACACATACATCACATACACACACCACACACATATGCACATGTATACACACACAGAGACACACATAAACAGACACATACACACACCACACACATATGCACACACACACACACACACTCACTCTCTCTCTCTTACATATACCACACACAAACACACATACAGAGACACACATATACAGACACATACATCACATACACACACCACACACATATGCACATGTATACATACACAGAGACACACATAAACAGACACATACACACACTACACACATATGCGCGCGCGCACACACACACACACACACACACACACACATACTGTAGGCAGGAAGAAGACAGTGTGAAGGTGAAGGTTGCTGTGGATGTGGCCTGGAAACCCACCAAGATGAGCAGCAGGGCTCTTAAAAAGAACATCAGAAGACAGAGGGTGGGAATTGGATTTTAGGTAGAAATGAGAAAGAACATCCAGGATTCAAGTTTCTTTCCAGCCTCAAGGCACAACAGCCCCCCAGATCCTCCGTGATCCAATGTCTGTGGAAGCTGTTGTGTAGAGACCCCTGGCCCTGAGGGAGCTGGGCCATGCAAGGGCTCTCCCCCCCCCCCCCCCCCCCCCGGCTGCCCATGTCCTTCTCCTGTCTCTCAGCTTCAGAGACAGCGCTCACAAGCAGGCCTAGCTTCCCTTTGCTGCTTACCCAGGGCCAGTTTTCTCTTGGGGCTCCACTATAGATCCCAACTTAAAAGGGGCTTAGTTCAATCTCTCTCTCTCTCTCTCTCTCTCTCTCTCTCTCTCTCTCTCTCTCTCTCTCTCTCTCTCTCTCTCTCTCTCTCTCGGTTTTACACACACTCCAGGCTCTGAGCATGCAGCAGTGCCAGGTGGTCTCCCTCCAGGATTCTCTTTCCTGCTGAGGTGCTGAACCACCTCCGATGGAGCCGGTGGAAGAGAATGGATCTGAGCTGTCTATAATAACTCCCTCTGCCTTCCAGCCTCTGCTTTCTTCTCCTGAGTCCACTTTTTCTTGATTCCCCCAGACACCCTCTCTCTTTGAAGCTGAAGAAGATGATGACACCAAGACAGGTTGTCTGCCTAGGACTTCTCATTCTGCTCTTCCTCCAGGACAGTTGTGTTAGGTCACATGACAAACACGAGGGCCACAGAACTGCTTCCACTTGCAGTGTTTGGGTGCCTGACTAGGAGGTCCAGGTAGCTGTGTGGGAGGGGTTCCCCTAGATTCCAAGGAGCTAAACGTCCCTGTCAAGGACAGGGACAGGACCTCACTAACAGTGTCTAAAGGTTCACTGAGGTTCAAAGTCTTAAGCAAGCTTGGTGCGATTTGTTCAGAACATTGAATCAACGGACAGCCCATTTTTGTTTAGTCTCTCAACTAGAACTCATGGCTTGCTGAGAGTGGAGCCTTGGATTTTTTAGATACACGCCCTGGGAGCCCAACAGCACAGACACAAAGCCGTGCAATTAACCTTGCAAACCCACTTCTCAGGGCTCATTTTCCAGCACAAGACAGAGCAAATAGGTGGTGCTGGGTCTCCTCCGCGGTGTTGCCTGTCACCATAACAAACCGCTGCTAACCCGATAGCCAGTCATGAGGGCTTGCTTAGTTAAACAGTGTCTCTTCCAACGGATGTGGTCTCATGCAGTTATGATAAACAGATGCCAGAAGAACAATTAAGTAAGTGGCATGGGAAGATGGCTGTGTTTTAATGAAAGTTGGAGAAATTGTTTAATGAAAGTTGGAGGAAGCATGTTTTGAAAAATAAAACTATACTTATAGTCATATATACACGCACAAGTATAAGATAATTTTTTTATGCGGGAGATTTTTCTTGGTTTATGTGGTTTCTAACATAAGTGGTTAGAGAAAAGCAAGAGTGTTGTGCTTTGCTTGGGGATGAGACATAAAAGGTCAGGGCTGGAGGCATGGCTCAGCAGTTGAGAGAGTTGGCTGATCGTCAGAGAACCCAAGTTCAGTCCCCAGCATTCACATTAGGCAACTCATGACTGTCTATAATTCCAGCTCCGTGGAATCCATTGCCTCTTCAGGTCTACACACACACACACACACACACACACACACACACACACCATAAAGAAGCAAACCTAGGTTCTGAGCTCTGGTGGACCCGCCGGCCACTCCTAGCTTCTCTCAGGGTGGTCCTTAACAAGTGACTTGGATTTTCTCATTTTCAGTTTTCTCAGGTGTAATAGGGGAACGGCCAGGGCTTAACCCACCTCATGGTTATGAAGTAAATCATTTCACATGGCTCAGACAAGCAATGGTGGATACTACGCTATAGTCACTATGGACTTGATGTTCACAATTAGGAGTTTGCACCTTGCATGCTAATTGGTGGCTTTTGGCAGCCAAGGACCAGAGGATGAGGGACAAAAAATACAAAGAAAGAAGTGGGGAGGATGTGTTCAGTGTCACAGTTCACATAGATGGAGCCAGACAAACAGATTCTCTTTGGGGGTCTCTATGAGTTATAGAGGCAGTTACATCTGAGTCTCCTTAGTCACACATGGTTCTGTTTTCTCCCTAGGACATCCTAGAAAGCCTGCCTAGTCTGAGGAGGTCTTATCAGGTACCCAGAGGGCTGAGGGCGAGAATTGTTGCACCCTGGCCCACGTGCTTCAGGGTGAACCCTTAGACAAGGGGAGTCCATTTCAGAGTTTCACGGCTCAGACACTGGAGATGGACAGCAGGAGCTGCCTGGCCAGACCTGGAACTTCTGAGGAAAGACTCAAATGACTCATTTGTTGATGAAGTTAGACTCTTTGAAAATTCCCGGAAGTGAAATTCAAATCTGTGGAAACATGTGCTGGTTAATTATAGGAATACGCAAGCAGACAAACATATAAACAGAAGATTGAGGAGTAGGTCTGAGTCGTCCCAGGGAAGGCTCTGACAGCAGTTCATTTAATATAGTACAGAGAAACACCTTCCTGACTGTCAAAGTTCACATGGTCCAAGCCCCACGTGGCAGACCAGGGACAAGACAATAGAGCATTACAAACACAGGACTGGGATTGGACCTGGCTTCGCCATTTGGTAGTTGTATGCTCTTGGCCAAGTTTCCTAATCTTACAAGATCTCACGTTGTTTATCTGTAAAGGGGAGACACAAATAGTGACCGTGTCTGAGCTAATGCAGGAGAAGACATGTGATACAGGGGAGGCTCAGAGCCTGGAAGATGTCAAAGGGCAGGTCTTGAGAAGGATGGATGCTTAGTCCTGGAGGCCAGGCAATGACAAGGGAAGAGGCTCTGGGCAAAAGGCCCAACATTGTGTCTTCCTCTATTTGCTTTGGCCATTCGGGTATAATGCCCCTGGAGGGAAAGGAGAAGGGTCTGTCACTGTTCCCAGCATTCAACTGCTGTCCTTATTGGCCAGAAGCCTGGGATGTCTCATGCTCTGCAGAAAGGATTACCTCACAGATAACTACCCAAGCTAGCTGACCAGCGACAGTCATACACTTTTAGAAGTAGACAATCGTGAACTTTAAGAGGTCTGATATCAGTTCACCTACCAAAAGGATGGACCTCACTAATAAGGATTTTCACAAACAATGGCTCACTTAATTTTCTGGACTGCACTGTGAAGTGAGGAGTTGGTTCTTTTGCATAGAGCAAGGTACAAAGACACAGGGCAGGTCAACAACCATAAAGACAGACAAAACCAAACAGGTGAGAACTGACCTGTACCCTGGGGGCTGACAGTAGGTCACATGCAGTATAGGAAACAGAGAGGCCAGATTTTGTTACCAGACTTTGAGTTCTACTCTTGCTCCTAAGATACTAAGATGTAGACTAATGGTTCTGGGATTCATTTTCTTCATGGGTAAAGTGGAGAAATCCAACTGCTTCTAAGTGTTGCCTCAGGACAACATGGTGAGGATGCAGACATGATAAAACCAAGTTCTCATTTGGGATGCAGGAACTTTAGGTAACGGGAGATGCTGATGTCCCACCAGCACCAGCGGTGGTTACAGCAGCAGGAGGCTCACACCTTGCCTGTCCTCTGCATTGGCCTTTGATGGGACCTCTGAGGGCTTGTCCTCTTTTCTACACATGAAACACAAATAGCACCCCAGGCTTTGAGGAGGTTCTTGGTGTAGAAATGGGTTGTGATAGGGGAATCCTAGACGGGACTAGTTTAACGTCATTGTGTTATAGCTTTCTCATATGCAGCGAGATGGAATATAGTCTCAGTGCTTGCCTCCTTTCTACAAGTGGCTCCCTAGAAAGGCAACCAGCTCTTGCCTGGCGTTCCTACCCTGCCTAGTTAGCAGTACTCACAAGAGCCACGTCTTGAGATATTTGGGGACTCAGTACAGGGATGATATCTATGCCCAGGGGAGAGGTTGGTAGAAATCTAGCTGGGGTGTTTCCTATGCTGAGGTTTATTTTGGTGTTCTCCATGCTTTGGTGTTCTCTCATGGCCTAATGAGCTTAGGAAGAAGAAACATAGGTCAATACCTCCCTCTGGTGGTCTTTTCTTTAAAAACAGGAAAGAGATTCTTGAATGGAAGTTTTAGGGCAGAGCAAATGGTTTAAGTAAGGGCAGGAGACTAAGTGAAAGCGTGGTGCTCATAGGACAAGGCAAACATTTTATTAATAAGTCACACCCCTTAAGGAAAATCCCATGTCTCTCTGCCATGACACTGTAAATCCTAGGTTGGAATGAGGTGGAGTCTATAGGAGGCAGTTCGCCATGTTTGGGTTGCATGGGTCTGAATTATATTCCTGTGGCTGTGTTTCCTGAGTGTCTTGGTGCTGTTTAGCTTCAGAGCTTCTGATTTCTCATCTCTAGAACCTGTTGCAAAGACTGAAGGAAGAAGTAACGCAGCCTGGGAGGCCACAGGTGAACAGCAGCCATTCTGCCTTCGAGTCTTGACTGTCCTCACAGATCCACGGAGCTCCTAAGATTTACACTGTGTTTGTGCCGTTTGGCTTATTTAGTATGTTTTTCAGTTGCTACTCTATTTCTTTTAAATGTTGTCAACTTACTTTAAAAATCAAATTCTGGGAATCCCCTGGAACTGGACCATCAGTGTAAGCATCATTTGCTCTAAGTAGTTAATATAGATTCTTTAGGTCATGTACTGTTCTGGGCCTGAACTCACCCAATTTCAGAAGCAGTCATAAAATAACTCACCTCACAAAAAATTTCTCACTGGAGTTATTAAGAGTCAAATATAAGGGAAAAAAACTAATATGGTCAATCGTGCTTCTTCTTATAAGAGTTTGGGCTATGAACCCTGACTACCAAAAGGATTGCTGATTATAAATTCTAAAGAGATGAAGTAATATAAACCACTATGCAAGGTGGAATGGTCTCTGCTCTGTGCGTTTGGTGGGCTTCAATTTTCTTTTTCAAGAGGAGCCTAAACTCACTCCCTGCTCCAATCTTGCCTTCTCTGCCCTCCTCCCCTTCTCCTTCCCCCTCCCTTCTCCTTCTCCTCCTCCCCCTCTTCCCCTGTCCTTTTCCTCTTCCCCTCCTCTTCCCTCTCCTCCCCCTCCCCCTTCTCCATTCCCCTACTCTTCTCCCCTCTTCCTCTCCTCCCCCATCACCCTCCTCTTCCATCCTCCTCCTTTGCCTCCTCCTTCCCCTTTATATCATCTTCACTATCCCTCTGTTCTTTAACTAATCCATACTCTTTCATCTAAAGCTAACCCTGAGGAGAACCCCTTGGGAAGGAAATGCTAGATTGGAGCTCTCCAACAGACACTCAAAGTGGGCCTCACTACCCCCCACACCCCAAACCATCACTAACGTGAGGCAATAGTATACTTGCAGAGAAAACTAATGCATGTGCATGTACAGAATATAGTCACACATCATGTAATGTCTTCTGGTCAAGGACATGATTCACATCCCACACACAGTGGCAACTCCATAGGCTACAGTGGAGCTGAGAATTCCTCCAGCCTCCCTATGTCTTATAGCTGTGATAATACCAGAGGGACTCATGTTCTGTGTGTTTGTGTGGTGCGTATAAACACAGAGCGCTGCCTGTCATCTGAGCATATATTATCCAGAATATGTACAGCACATAATACTTTATGATAAATGGCCGTGCTATGTTTATGTACTTTACCATTATTATGCAGTGTGCTCTTCCTTATATAACATTAACTGCAGAACAGTATGCGCTGTGACACCAGCAGTAATCTCCTATATGTTGGCTTCTTCCTCTCCCTCTGCTGTCTGTCCACTGTAACAAGAGCCCATCTGGAGTGATTGGCCCAGGCCATCTAGGTTTGTGGCAAGCACACTCCTGAGATTTGCACAGTGACAAAACCTCCCGGGTGCTTTTTGGAATGCACCCTGATTGTTAAGTGTCACATGTCCATATCTGTGAGGTGTTGGGTGCTGAGTATTCCAATTCTTTAGCCTAAATTTCAGAATGATTACAAGTCCTATGGTGGGAAACTCACCGTGGACCACTTGCTCAATTAGCTTTCCTCTGGGAAAGGGAATGGAAGGTTATTCTGGATCTATGACCTTGGCAATCCTCTGCGTTGGCCAATGGAATGGTTTGGACCTTTCCAGGAGTACACATTGTCTTCTTGGGCAAGACAGTACAGCTGGGCCAGTGGTAATCTGCATCCCCTTCCTAATGATGCAGTGATTATTGGGTTCTCACCCTTGCTTCCAGAAGCTTCCCTGGTTGCTGCTGTATCCGTATCATCTACTACAGATTTCTGCATGTCTGGAGGATTTGGAGTAGTTGAGCCTTGATGCATATGCTTGGGTACCTCTAAGCAGGACTGATTACTCATTTCTCCTCAATGTCTGCGATGCAGTCCATCCTTCTCAGTGGTCTCTCGAAAATACCTTGGCTGAAACCACCTGTAGAGAAATTAGGGTTTGGGGCTCTGTGTTCATATCCACAATGAGAATGTCAGCACCCAAACAGGTAGCCATCTCTTCATAACTGAAATCCCTCATCTGTGGAACCAGACACCCTTGGATCAAAATATTCAGAAGAAAATTACATCTGATTATATGTAGCTTTTTATGATTCCTGAAATAAAATGTAGAACAATCCTTTCTGTAGAATTCACAGGTATTACAAAGAATCTGGAAGTCATTCGATATATGTAAGAGTATTTATTATGTGCAAATGCTATGGCATTTTATACTAAGAGCCTACCTAAGCGTCTGTGTCTTAGTATCATGGTCCTGAAGCCAACTCCTGCAGACACAGAGAAATGATGACTGTGCATCCTTGGGATGTAGGTAGAAATGCAGGGAAGCCAGCAAGGATGCCACTTCCAACACTGGCCACTACAACTACCAGGCAGGTAGGTCCTCATGCTTGTTGAGAACCAAGTGAGATCCTTCCATTGGCAGGGGCTAATTCCCATTGCTTGTGCTCCCAGACCCTCTGACTGGCTTATAGCCATCTATTCTTGGCCCCCTCCACAGAAGAAGAAATTGGGCTTAGCAAAGTCAGGTCCATAGCTCAAGGTCATAGTTCTCTGATTGCATCCTGAATCTCTAGGCCTCCAGTTGTGTGCAGTTAAAAGACAAAAGGGCTATTTTCTAAGCCATCTTCAATTTGGGAGCTATGCTTATCTGGTTTATTTGTTTGTCTGTCTGTTTGTTCATTTTATCAACTTGACAAGAGCTGGAGTCAGGTGGGAAGGGGAAGCTTCAATTTGGAAAATGCCTCAGGCAGACTGGACCATAGGCAAGTTTATACAGTATTTTCTTGATTAATGATTGATAGCAGAGGACCCAGCCTACTGGTGGTGGTCTCACCTCTGGGCAGGTAGGTCCTGGATTGTGTCATAAGGCAAGCAGAGGGAACCATGAAGAGCAAATCATTAAACAACAGTCTCTGGTTGAGTTCCTACCCAGGGTTCCTGTTTTATTTCAAGCTTTGCTGTTCTTAGAGATAGACTGTGACCTGGCAGGGAAGGGTAAAATAATCCCTTTCTTCCTAAGTTGCTCTTGGTAATGGTTTTATTTATTACAGCAACAGAAATCAAGGTAGGACAAAGGCTATGGCCCTCAGCATCCTAGTCCCTCAGTGAGAATTCTCCCTTATTCAAGCATCCAAGCAAGCCGAGTGGGGTGGGGGCATTGGTGGGGGTGGTATACTATTGCCAGGCCGTGAAAAAGATCCTGGACACAGGTTCAGGTTAAAGTATAATGAAGACTGAATGTGACAGATTTTCCTGGCTAAGGTGGTCAGGTGTGTTCTGGTGGGAGTCATTTGAACCTAGTCTATTTGGACCTGCTAAGTCTACCATGTAGGGCCAATGAGCCATCTGGATGGGGGAAGATTATTTCCCTATCTTAGCGAGCCATACATGGCCACACTGGCCAGCTGCATACTCTGCATCTTGGCGTATAAGTAGATGAAGAATGATGATAGATTTTATAATCTGTCTTCCCAAGAGCTGCCAAAGGGGCTGAAGGATGAAGCTTAGGAAGGAATTAGTTAAGTCTCAATTTGGCCTATGAGAAATAGGGGATGGACCATTCTCCATCTAGCTGTCCAGGGATGCCAAGAATGGATGGGTAGTACATCTGCTGAGCAGTTGGCTGTCTCCATACAGTGTGTCGCAAGGTTCTGGGCAGCACAGTGATGCATGATCCTGAATTGTCCCCCAGCACATTTCTCTGCTTCACTTCTTTGTTGCATGTCCATGCATTCCTCGCCCGCAATAAAAAAAAAATCAAAATTATCCTTGGATTATATATTGAATGTTTACTCCAATTACCTGAGACTCTTGTTCAGATGCGGAGTTATTTGGGGTGGAGCCTGAGAGTGAAGCCACCTCTGAAGTGAGGCCTATGAAACTGACCTGTAAATCAAACTCAGTGTTGAGTTTCTGTGGGACTTGATGCATGATTTCAAAAACACGTTTCAGAATAAGATTTTGGAGTTGCATTGCACACAAGGCTGGGAGCAATAGTTCCTGTTAGTAGTGAGGTCAGTATAATCCCCAGCATAGTGGTGTCATAACCTATACACTGTGTACGAAATGATGGGCAGGTGTGGTGGTTAGTGAGACATCGACGTAGCCAAGGTGCTCATCTGGTTACAGATAATGATAATCACAGAAACCATGGTGTTGAGTGGCTTCCTGGTCACTCTGGGGAGCATCCAAACAGAAAGTGACAGGTAAGGTTGACAGAAGGCATGATCTCAACTCAGAGGGCTCTGTGTCCACTTCCCATTGCTGTGACAAGTGGCCTCCCATTCATTCAATGAGCTAAAACAACTCAACGTTTTCCTTAGTTCTATAGGACAGAATTCTTTTATGGGTCTTTTATGGGACTAAAACTAGTACACACTAGGGTGCTGACAGTAATGGGTTCTGTCCTTGAGGCTTTGAAGGAGAGCCTGATTCTGGCATTTTCCTACTCTAAGAGGCTGTTATGTCCCAAGCTTAGAAGTCATTCCTCTATATTAAAAAAACCAGCTGTAGCAGCAAGTCCAAATCCCCTCATGCAGTTTCCATGACTCCTCCTGGCCACTGCGTTTCCACTTGTAAAGACCTTGTGGTGACACTGGGCCCTTCGGTAATCCAGAGGTTTGTGTTTCATTTTAAGAAGCTCTGGCTAGTTGATTCTGCTTGCATCCCTAATCTTCCTTCGCCACATTATCTAGGGCACTCGGGAGCTCTGGGGATTTGGATGTTGACATACATCTTTGGGTTGGGGCATTATTCTGCTATTACAGGTGCTATGAAGTTTAAGCGACTCAATCTCGTGCAGCTATGGAGGAGATTATGCTGAAACATGGACAGAATAGTTGAACATGAGACAAAGTTGTAAGACAATCAAGGCCTCATTGAGTCTACTTCACTTGTGGTAGCCAGGATGCACAGGACTGGCAGGAAGTGACTGATGACAAGATGTAGGTTTTCAGGGCACAGCCCATGGATCTACTTCCTCCAAGGAGTGTGTCTACCTCCGTTTTTCAACACCTACCACAAATATCATCAAATACCAATATATGCTGGTGGAGTTTTAAAATCATTTGTGGTGCTTGGTCCCCATTTGATAGAAAGATTTTGGATTAAGAGGTATATTTGAAAAGAGGTGGAAAGGCTTTGAAGTTTCAAAAGCTCTCTCTCTCTCTCTCTCTCTCTCTCTCTCTCTCTCCTCTCTCTCTCTCTCTCTCTCTCTGCCTTGCCTTGTGGCTGTATTTCAAGATGTAAGCTCTCAGCTACTTCTGAAACTGTAAGCCCTCAGTAAATGCTTTCTTCTATGAGTTGCCTTAGTCATGGTGTCTTATCACAGTCACAAAAAAGGAACTAAGACCGCCCTTATATCTAACCACACCACTGGAAGCCCATTGACTGGCAGTTAAGCCCCAGTACATGATTCTGTGGAAAGCATTCCATATTCAAGTCATAACAGTATTGATAGCTGAATCTGATACCATGAAACCACATTTTCTGATATCAATGAAGATAATGGATTTCCAGTTTGGGAGAGATGGGTAGCTATATTTAAGCCATCATATCTCCATAAATATGTAGCAAAAAGACAGAAAATTAGAGTGCTCTAAACCACACTGACTGATGGGCTCCTGTTTTCCTAGAAGTCAAATAAATGAAGAACATATGTGTGTGTATATGCATATATACATATACATGTACACACACACACACACACAATCATCCATGGCACTAGGCAATAGGAAATTTTAATTTCTTCATTCATCTTGCAGATGCATGTCTAGTGGGTATGGAGGCCTAGTTCCTTCAGAGAAGGCTTGGTAGTACCCTTGTATCTTAAGCAAGTAGACCTCTGATTTTTTTCCCAAGGGGAATTCTGGCTAGTAATCACAGCATGGAAAAAGGAACGTATGGATTTCTCAAAGACTAGTAAATAGTAATCTGAAGTGACATCAAGACCAGGGCACCCCCAAACTCTGTTCTGGTACAGATGCTAGAGGGACTCCATGGAGAGCAAATCAGGGTTTTCCTGACTCCTTGAGGTATACACATATATCTGTTTGTTGACCTGTGCTGTAAGACCCATTATAAAAGGAAGTCTGAGTGGAATTTCCTACACAAAGAAGTCCCAGAAAGTATGCTTTCAAAGACCTGAAAATTAGGAGTAATGGTCCCCATAGGCTTTCCATTCAATCAATCTGTCTCAAGAGAGTGTGACTGATGAGAAGGGACAGCCATTCACACTAACAGAAGCTTTTATGGCTTTGCTGGTTAGGAACAGATCGACAGTCTCTTCTGCTTGGCAATGGCTGCTCACCTGGTAATGCTGAATGCTTCCTGCTCCTCTTGCTTATAACAGGAAAATAGTCCACCAAGATCTTGTTTATAAGAACACTTCAGGAACATTGTGTTGCTCCGCCATGCTGATGACATCTTGTGCAGTAGCATGGTAGCTGTGGAATGTCATGTGTCATACATTCCTATTGCTATTACAGTTTTATGGGGATGGGAAGAGAGGCATGGGAGTCACTGGCTTTATCTGGAACCTTGTCACTTGGATGCACACTATAGGGTAGGAAGTGGAACAACCTTTAGAAGGCTTGGGCTGGGTACCAGTGGAGGGGAGCATACGACTTGATAAAGGAATCAGCTCCAGACTGAAGAAAATATTATGAATAATGGAGGGGGGAAGGGTGGGTCAAAGACATCTCCAACAGCTCTGAAATCTAAGACGCCACATCATGGGAGAAGAGACCTGTTTTACCACCTCATCAAAAGACCTGCTTTGGTTTGAGTCCCTGGTCTGTATTAGTTTTCCAGGAAGGCTGTAACAAATACCAAGAGCAGAATAGCTTAAGGACAGTTGTCATCTAAGTTCAGTGTGTCAGCATGGCTGATTCTTTCTAAGATCCATGAGGAGAAATCTAGCCCATGCCTCCCTCTACCTAATGTGGCTTGCTGGCCACTTTGGCTTTCCCAGTAACTGTCATTATTCATCTTCATGTGTTGTCTTCCTATATGTGTGCTCATATTTCCTCCTTCTGTGGGGAAATCAGTAATATTGAGTGATAACTGGATTAATGACTCTACTTCCAAAATGGTCACATCTTGAGGTATTAGGCTTTGTGACATCATCATGTGACTTTTAAAAAGGGACAGTGTCTTAGGATTTTAGTACTGTGAACAGACACCATGACCAAGGCAATGTTTATAAGGACAATATTTACTTGTGGCTGGCTTACAGGGTCAATCCATTATCATCAAGGGTGGGAGCATGGCAGTGTCCAGGCAGGCATGGTGCAGAAGGAGCTGAGAATTCTGCATCTTCATCTGAAGGCAGCTAGAAGACTGGCTTCCAGGAAGCTAGGATGAGGGTATTAAAGTCCACACCCACAGTGACATGCCTAATCCAATAAAGCAACATTTCCTAATAGTACCATTCCCTGGGTCAAGCATATTCAAACTACTGCAGACACAAATTGACCTGACTTGGTTGCAGGATAAGAAAGAGGAATGACTTCAATTGCTGGAAATGGTAAATTCCACACTGAATAGAGCTACGACTGCCACCGAGCTGCTGTGACTTCTCATGCCTTTAGACCAAGAGTGAATCCTGAGTGACTGATAACAGAGACCTAGACTTTTATGGTCCAATAGGCACAGAGAGGAGTGTGCTCAGAACCAGTAGGCTCCATGGCCTGTTTCTGAGAAGTCTCAAGACCACTAAAGATAGTCAACAGGTGATAAAATTAGCCCAAACCAGTAAGTGCAGGGTAACTAAAGTTAAGGACCCTTTGGAGGTATGAGATTTGGGTCACCCAGATAGACAAACCATGCAAAGTGGAGAAAATGCCATTTTAGGTCAGGGAAACATTAAGTGGATGGTGGAGAAAGAAAACGTCAAATGTTTGTTATAGTCCTGGTCCTTTGGCCATGACACTGTAGCTTGTATCACAAATATTGCTTTCTGTTGCATATGGGTCATAACTGGCCACAACCTTCAAGTGGAATGTGACTAATTAGACTTGACCAGAAAGACAAAGGATCATGTGACCTATAGGTGACTAAATAGACTTGATCAGAAAAACGAAGGAGCATGTGACCTGCAGGAGCAGAATGCAACAGGAGAGTTCCAAGGCTCTTGACTGTGTTAGAGCATCTCCTAACCTAGTCCAACTCTGGCCTTCACAAGTGTGGTTTGCTGGGATTCCAGCAGCCTGTTCTGGCCCTGCTCTGCACCAGCGCCTAGTGCAGTCAACTGCTTCTGAAGTAGCTCCTGTGCTCCTGCACAGGGCCAGCAGTCACTTGTTAGAGAGGTTGGGTTTGCTCCTCCCATTTGATGCTGCAGAACCACTGGCTGCCCCAATTATTGATTTCTCAGACAAACCTTGGCCATGAATACATTACCACCCTGTTGGATATGGCATCGAGCAACACAGATTTATACCCTCAGTAGGATGTACTGGTGAATGATTGGGAAACAATAGACTTGTGGAAGGGGAGGCTGTACAAATACATCCCTTCTATTCTAATTCCCATATACAGTATGTGGCAAGGGGAGCCTGTCTATCCATCCTGTCCGCAAGTCTGCTCTGTGATGCATTATCAGCACAATCTCCCTGTGGCTTGCTGCAAAGCAGAGTACAGCATGCTAACCATAAAGCTATGGGCTCTAGTCATGATCTGAAGGTCTGTTTTCTCGTTAGTTGAAGCTATTTGCGTAGGTGCGTAGGTATAGGCATATTCGGGTAGGAATAATGAACAGATGTGTACTAGGGTCTGGAAAAGGAAGCCATGCTCATTTTTATCTACTCGGAAAGGTGTTGGAATACTTCAGTTTCTTCCTCACTTCCTGACATAAGCCTGAAATTTGGAAGAAGGAATGCTGACTTCCATTTCATGCTTCAAGATAATGCTAAGAAGCACCTTTAGGAGAGGGACTTGGTAGCCTAGATCATAATAAAATGTAGAGGGACATTATCTGTGTCCTGAAGGCAGGAAACTTAAAGAATGATTAGAGCACATTTCTGAGGAGATCACCTAGAAAGACTTGGAGTCAGGTCAACCTGATTTGCTGATTTCAGTGATTTGGGCTTGAGCAAGTTCACTGAAGAGAGAGAGGGGGGGGTTGGGTTAATTGATCTGTCATCGTTTGTATCCAGTATGTCCCATACAGATTGATGGTTTGGATAATTGACCACCAGTTTCACTTGTTTGGAAAGTTGTAGAGCCTTCTGGAAGTGGGGGTCTGGCTAGTGGAAGAGGTCGCTAAGGATGGGACTTTGAAGGTTACCTACTCTTGGTTTCTCCTGCTTTCTATCTTGATGGCTGGCTACCATGTCAACAACTGCAGCCAATCCCCCTGGGCCACACTTGCCCCATGGTCATGCTTTCCCCACCATAACAAACTGAAATCCCTCAGAAGTCATGAGCTAAAACCAAGCCTTTCCTTTATCGTGTTATTTCTGAAGCTGTTTTTCTCTTATCTGGGCCCCACTTCCAAGCAAACTACCCTGTAGTCCTTTCCTGTGGGGATTCTGAAGATAGGGCATCTTCTAGACGTTACTAATTGGTTTTGGACAGACCAGGCCTACAATTCAGAGGCATCAGGTACACCTGGAAGTAGGCTGTCAAATATAAAAGTAAATTAAGAGGTGGGTATGCCTCTTGCTTGGTGACAAGGGCACATTACAAACACTCCATTTCTGGAGTGGTTTGCATGACTTTCTCCAAAGCTCATGCATTATCAACTGAATCCTCAGTCCTTGTATTGGTCATATGAGGACGTCAGACCTTTTGTGGTTATTAAGACAAGATGAGGCCAGAAGATGAGGACCCCATTGATCATTAGTGGCTTGGCCAGAAGAACTGCCCAACCCAACACATTTGTCTGCCTCAGTGACTCTCCCTTCTAGGCCATGGTGCAGCAGAAGGTCTCACTCGATCCCAAGCAAGTGTCAACACTGCATTCCTGAACTTCCCTGCATCTTGAACTATAAGAAAGATGCTTTTTCTTTTTTTCCTTTTTAATTTCTAAGTCTCAGATATTCAGTGATGGTAGCAATAAAGAAACTAAGACTCTTGAGTTTTCACAGCAGTTTGATTGACACCCTAGCATCTCCCTTGTAGGACTGATTTAAGAAAATGACAAGCAGAGTGAGTCCCTGGCCAATGGAAGCTGAGGAGTAGTGACAACTAGTTGTCATTGTCTCTACTAGCATGGTTGTGCATATTAGTGTGTAGCCAAACATAGTTTCCCTACAAGGATAGTCCTCAGAAGTGATTTAACACTTGAGTGCTATGTGAACAGGAATCTACAGTTTTCACTTTTTGCTCTGTGTTTTACAGGAAAAGAAATAGAGGTTGATGGTCCCTTTCAGAGCTAGTAAGGAAATTCAAAGGTATTGGTAATTTTTATGAAGACAGAACTTAGGGATGTTATTATTATAGCAGCCTGTTGAAAAAGCAGCAAAGTGATTGGAGGAACAGAACCTCCAGTTACAACCATAAAAGCAGCCTCTGAATCTGTGTGGTTACAAGCCTCCCTGGTGAGAAGCAATTGATTCCGAAGGCCTACATCAGACTCCTGTCTGTCTGGAGTTACAGGGAATGGGGAATTGTTTTCATTTACTTGTTGAGATACCTTCCCTGGTTGTCATTGGAAGCGCTTCTGTTTGAAGGTTAAACACTGGGATTCCATTAGTTTGTGATGATGGAGAAAAGCAGACCCATGGAGTTCAAACTTAGAACTTGAAGAGAAAATGGAATGGAAAGAAATGTCAGGCAGACCAAGGGCCACATGGTGCTGACATCTGCATGAGGGCCATAAGGATGTGGTCCCTCTCTTCGACTTTTCTGGGGTCTTGTACTCATGTTTTGAGTTGGATTGTTGCGCAGTGGCTAGAGGCATTTTGATCTCTGCTTACTTTAGGAACCCAAAGCTTTCCAATTGCTGCCCTCCACTCCCGGCTACCATAGTAAGATAAAACTAGAAAACTAGAGCAGAGAAAGGACCTGAGACTTGGAGAAGGAGCATAAACACTATCCCGGAGAGACCAGCATGACACAAGTCACCAGAACTCAGGATATCCTGGGCACTAAAGGGTGTTGGAGTATTAGGTAATGGGGAAGAATTTAGCCTCCTGTCTGAGTGCTGGAACCAGTGTTGGCATTTCCTATTCTTAGGTCACTTCTGCTTGTGCCTCAGTTTGTCCATCTGGGTAATAATCATGCCCACATTTTATGGTTACCTATTAAGATTTAGGAAGTAATTTTTAGGGCGCGGCGGCGGCAGCGGCGGCGGCGGCAGCAGTAGCTGGTCCAGCTGAAGGGCCATCAGTGGTGGAACCAAGGCGACACAGGGTCCAGTTAGGCCCTGCGCCCACGACCACTGACCTTCGCTGACCAGCCGGGCGGCAAGCAGCTGCGGTTCTGTGGAGCCTTTCGCTGCACGGAAGCCACTTCAGAACTCGGCTTCCCGCCAGTCAGGAGAGGCTCACCTCCATCTTGATTCCGGGCTCCAGAGATCGGACAGACTGAGGTACACAAACATAATCCTAGGCCCAACACCGCAGGGGTCTGAGCCTGACGGGCGTTGGCCTGCACCCAGGCCCTGGGCTGTTTGAGTGGCCATCGGGGCGCCAACCCAGCCAGGAGTTTTTTTTGCCCTGGCCGGCGCACGTGCCGCCATTTTGCCTACAGGACCCAGAGTGCTCGGGAGGGCAGAGACGGCTAACAAGCGTAGCCTGAGGCTAACAAAACGGGGGTCTAGGCCCCAAAAGGCACAGGACTGACCCCAAGAACTGGGCTGCTTGGTAGGCCATCTGTGTGTCAACCCGCCCAGGAGGTTATTAGCACAACAGACTCTCCCGGTGCTTTCGGGGAGCGCGGACGCACACGCCCGCCATCCGGGTCACCTGGCAGACCCAATTAACAGTCATAGCCCTAGGGGAACTTTGCTCAGTCCTTGGCCTCCCAGGCTTTTGCCTGGACTCAGGGCCTGGATGACAAGGCTAACCTAGTGTGCGCCAGCACGGTTGGGGAAATCGGCTGCCCAGCGGAGTGAGCGGAACACAGGGGAGGTCACAGCAGCATACACCTTCGGAGCTCCCTGGGGGTGCACACGGGTTTCATCTGGTCCACAGACACAATCTGGGGCAAGGCCTCAGGCAGAAGCCCTCAGGTCAACTCTCTCCGCTTCAGATCAGCCTGGGTGGCCGCACCACATCTCCAGGTACCTCAAGAGGCTAGTGGGGGCTTCCAGGCGGCCAGCTGGGAGAAGTCGGTGTGCTCCAATAAATCCTGCGGGCCCCAGCGGGAGCCTTCAGGTGCCTGCTTCGGGATCTGAACAGCCTGGACAGCAGCACCCTGTCTACAGGCAGTGCAAGGTGTAAGCTGTGCACCAGAGGCCAACGGGGAAGGGGCAGCTTGCACTGGTGAGTCCAGCACTGACAAGACCAAGTAACACCAGTGAGAGCTAGATGGCAAAAGGCAAATGCAGGAACATCACTAACAGAAATCAAGGCAATATGGCAACATCTGAACCCAATTCTCCTCTACCAGCATGTCCTGGATACCCCATCACACCAGTAAAACAAGATTTGGATTTAAAATCACTGGTCATGATGCTGGTACAGGAACACATGAAGGACATACTTAAAGAAATTCAGGAGAAAATGGATCAAAAGTTAGAAGCCCTTGCAAGGGAAACACAAAAATCATTGAAAGAAATCCAGGAGAATACAAAAGCCAACAAGGAGGAAATGCAAAAAACACTTAAAGAAATACAGGAGAACTTTGGTCAACAGGTTGAGGTCATGAAAGACGAAACACAAAAATCTCTTAAAGAAATACAGGAGAACTTTGGTCAACAGGCTGAGGTCATGAAAGAAAAAACACAAAAATCTCTTAAAGAATTACAGGAAAACACAAACAAGCAAGTGAAGGAGCTAAGCAAAACCATTCAGGATCTAAAATCAGAAGTAGAAACAACTAAGAAAACTCAAAAGGAGACAACTTTGGAGATAGAAAGCCTTGGGAAGAAATCAGGGGACAGAGATGCAAATATCAACAACAGAATACAAGAAATAGAAGAAAGAATCTCAGATGCTGAAGATTCCATAGAAACCATGGACTCAACAGTTAAAGAAAATGCAAAATGCAAAAAGCTTGTAACCCAAAATATCCAGGAAATCCAGGACACAATGAGAAGACCAAACCTAAGGATTATAGGCATAGATGAGAGTGAAGATTTACAACTTAAAGGGACAGCAAATATCTTCAATAAAATTATGGAAGAAAACTTCCCTAACCTAAAGAGAGAGATGCCCATGAATATACAAGAAGCCTACAGAACTCCAAACAGACTGGACCAGAACAGAAATACTTCCCGTCACATAATAATCAAAACACCAAATGTTCTAAACAAAGAAAGAATATTAAAGGCAGTAAGAGAAAAAGGCCAAGTAACATATAAAGGAAGACCTATCAGAATCACAGCAGACTTTTCACCTGAGACTATGAAGGCTAGAAGGTCCTGGGCAGATCTCATGCAGACTCTAAGAGAACACAAATGCCAACCAAAACTACTATATCCAGCAAAACTCTCAATCACCATAGATGGAGAAACTAAGATATTTCACGACAAAACCAAGTTTACCCAATATCTATCCACAAACCCAGCCCTAAAAAGGATAATAGGAGGACAACACCAATACAAGGAGGGAAACTTCACCCAGAAAAAAGCAAGATAGTAACCTTTCATCAAACCCAAAAGAAGTTAAGCAATCAAATTCAAAAAATAACGTCAAAAATGATAGGAAGTAACAATCACTATTCCTTAATATCTCTTAACATCAATGGACTCAATGCCCCAATAAAAAGACACAGACTAACTGACTGGATACGTAAACAGGACCCTACATTTTGCTGCTTACAGGAAACACACCTCAGGGTCAAAGACAAACACTACCTTAGAGTAAAAGGCTGGAAGACAATTTTACAAGCAAATGGTCTCAGGAAACAAGCTGAAGTAGCCATTTTAATATCAGATAAAATTGACTTTCAACACAAAGTCATCAAAAGAGACTCTGAGGGACACTTCTTGCTGGTCAAAGGAAAAATACAACAAGAAGAACTCTCAATCCTGAACATCTATGCTCCAAATGCAAGGGCACCCTCTTTCATAAAAGAAACTTTATTAAAACTCAAAGCACACATTGCACCTAACACAATAATTGTGGGTGACTTCAACACTGCACTTTCCTCAATGGACCGATCAGGAAAACAGAAACTAAACATGGACACAATGAAACTAATTGAAGCTTTGGACCAATTAGATTTAACTGATATATATAGAACATTCTATCCTAAAACAAAAGAATATACCTTTTTTTCAGCACCTCATGGTACCTTCTCCAAAATCGACCATATAATTGGTCACAAGACAGACCTCAACAAATATAAGAAGATCGAACTAATCCCATGCCTCCTATCTGATCACTATGGAATAAAAGTGGTCTTCAATAGCAACAGAAACAATAGAAAACCCACATACACGTGGAAATTGAACAATACTCTACTCAATGATACCTTGGTCAAGGAAGAAATAAAGAAAGAAATTAAAGACTTTTTAGAACACACTGAAAATGAAAACACAACATACCCAAATCTATGGGACACAATGAAAGCAGTGCTAAGAGGAAAACTCATAGCCCTGAGTGCCTCCAAAAAGAAAATGGAGAGAGCATACATTACCAACTTAATGACACACCTGAAAGCCCTAGAACAAAAAGAAGCTATTTCACCCAGGAGGAGTAGAAGGCAGGAAATCATCAAACTCAGGGCCGAAATCAATCAAGTAGAAACAAAGAGAACCATACAAAAAAATCAACAAAACCAGGAGCTGGTTCTTTGAGAAAATCAACAAGATAGATAAACCCTTAGCCAGACTGACCAAAGGGCACAGAGAAAGTATCCAAATTAACAAACTTAGAAATGAAAAGGGAGACATAACAACGGAAACTGAGGAAATCCAAAAAATCATCAGATCCTATTACAAGAGCCTGTACTCAACACAACTGGAGAATCTGGAGGAAATGGACAATTTCCTTGACAGATACCAAATACCAAAATTAAATCAGGACCAACTAGACCATCTGAACAGTCCCATAAAGCCTAAAGAAATAGAAGGAGTCATAGAAAGTCTTCCAACCAAAAAAAGCACAGGACCAGATGGTTTCAGTGCAGAATTCTACCAGACCTTCAAAGAAGAGTTAACACCAATACTCTTCAAACTATTCCACAAAATAGAAACAGAAGGAACACTACCCAATTCCTTCTACGAAGCCACAATTACGCTGATACCAAAGCCACACAAAGATCCAACAAAGAAAGAGAACTTCAGACCAATTTCCCTTATGAACATCGATGCAAAAATACTCAATAAAATTCTTGCCAACCGAATCCAAGAACACATCAAAACGATCATCCACCATGATGAAGTAGGCTTTATCCCGGGAATGCAGGGTTGGTTCAATATACGGAAATCCATCAATACAATCCACTACATAAACAAACTCAAAGAACAAAACCACATGGTCATTTCATTGGATGCTGAAAAAGCATTTGACAAAATTCAGCATCCTTTCATGCTTAAAGTCTTGGAGAGAACAGGAATTCAAGGCCCGTACCTAAACATAGTAAAAGCAATATACAGCAAACCGGTAGCCAGCATCAAACTAAATGGAGAGAAACTTGAAGCAATCCCACTGAAATCAGGGACCAGACAAGGCTGCCCCCTTTCTCTTTATCTTTTCAATATTGTACTTGAAGTACTAGCTCGGGCAATTCGACAACATAAGGAGGTCAAAGGGATACACATTGGAAAGGAGGAAGTCAAACTATCATTATTTGCAGACGACATGATAGTCTACCTAAGTGACCCAAAAAACTCCACTAGAGAGCTCCTACAGCTGATAAACAACTTCAGCAAAGTGGCAGGTTATAAAATCAACTCAAGCAAATCAGTGGCCTTCCTATACTCAAAGGATAAGCAGGCTGAGAAAGAAATTAGGGAAATGACCCCCTTCACAATAGCCACAAACAGTATAAAGTATCTTGGGGTGACTCTTACCAAACATGTGAAAGATCTGTATGACAAGAACTTCAAAACTCTGAAGAAGGAAATGGAAGAAGACCTCAAAAAATGGGAAAACCTCCCATGCTCATGGATCGGTAGAATCAATATAGTTAAAATGGCCATTTTGCCTAAAGCACTATACAGATTCAATGCAATACCCATCAAAATCCCAACTCAATTCTTCACAGAGTTAGAAAGAGCAATTATCAAATTCATCTGGAACAACAAAAAACCCAGGATAGCTAAAACTATTCTCAGCAACAAAAGAAAATCTGGGGGAATCAGTATCCCTGACCTCAAGCAATACTACAGAGCAATAGTGTTAAAAACTGCATGGTATTGGTACAGTGACAGGCAGGAGGATCAATGGAACAGGATTGAAGATCCAGAAATGAACCCACACACCTATGGCCACTTGATCCTCGACAAAGAGGCTGAAAACATCCAATGGAAAAAAGATAGCCTTTTCAACAAATGGTGCTGGTTCAACTGGAGGTCAGCATGCAGAAGAATGCGAATTGATCCATCCTTGTCTCCTTGTACTAAGCTCAAATCCAAATGGATCAAGGACCTTCACATAAAGCCAGACACTCTGAAGCTAATAGAAAAGAAACTGGGGAAGACCCTTGAGGACATCTGTACAGGGAGAAAGTTTCTGAACAGAACACCAATAGCGTATGCTCTAAGAGCAAGAATTGACAAATGGGACCTCATAAGGTTACAGAGTTTCTGTAAGGCAAAGGACACCATCAAGAGGACAGATCGGCAACCAACAAATTGGGAAAAGATCTTCACCAATCCTACATCAGATAGAGGGCTAATATCCAATACATATAAAGAACTCAAGAAGTTAGACTCCAGAAAACCGAACAACCCTATTAAAAATGGGGTACAGAGTTAAACAAAGAATTCTCACCTGAAGAACTTCGGATGGCGGAGAAGCATCTTAAAAAATGCTCAACTTCATTAGTCATTAGGGAAATGCAAATCAAAACAACCCTAAGATTTCATCTTACACCAGTCAGAATGGCTAAGATTAAAAATTCAGGAGACAGCAGGTGTTGGAGAGGGTGCGGAGAAAGAGGAACACTCCTCCACTGCTGGTGGGGTTGCAAATTGGTACAACCACTCTGGAAAGCAGTCTGGCGGTTCCTCCGAAAACTGGGCACCTCACTTCCAGAAGATCCTGCTATACCACTCCTGGGCATATACCCAGAGGATTCCCCACCATGTAATAAGGATACATGCTCTACTATGTTCATAGCAGCCCTATTTATAATTGCCAGATGCTGGAAAGAACCCAGGTATCCCTCAACAGAAGAGTGGATGCAAAAAATGTGGTATATCTACACAATGGAGTACTATTCAGCCATTAGAAACAATGAATTCATGAAATTCTTAGGCAAATGGATAGAGCTAGAGAACATCATACTAAGTGAGGTAACCCAGACTCAAAAGGTGAATCATGGTATGCACTCACTAATAAGTGGTTATTAACCTAGAAAACTGGAATACCCAAAACATAATCCACACATCAAATGAGATACAAGAAGAAAGCAGGAGTGGTCCCTGGTTCTGGAAAGACTCAGTGAAACAGTATTTGGCAAAACCAGAACGGGGAACTGGGAAGGGGTGGGAGGGAGGACAGGGGAAGAGAAGGGGGCTTACGGGACTTTCGGGGAGTGGGGGGGCTAGAAAAGGGGAAATCATTTGAAATGTAAATAAATTATATCGAATAAAAGATTTAGGAAGTAATTTTTAAAATCATTCTATCCTAGTCTTCACTGGACACTAGGGACTTAGCATCTAAGAAATGTCCATCCACCCCTAGTTCTGAACACTACACTGGCATTCACTTGACTTCCACAAAAGCACAGCCTTATGCTCGGCTCCCTCTCTACACAACCCTGTCCTCTGGGGTGGGAGAGGTTGGAGTGGTTCTCAGTTCCCTTCCTCTTCCTTTGGTCTCATCTGAGAAACCTGACAAAGGACATCCCCATGATTTCACCGGTAGACGTCCCTCCAAGACAGTCACCACTCCTGACCTGCTGATAGAACTTGGAGGCTGGACCATGAATCCACCAGCCCTCAGACCTTCTTTTCCAACACAGCTTGAAGGTTGCGGTCAGGTAACAGGCTGGATGTAAAAGTCTTTCCTGTCAGGCAGTAAGAGGAAAATTCTGGGTGGGGTTTATCGGTATCCTAATACCCTAGGATGTGGCTCCAAAGACACCAGGGTCTTCTATACACTTGTGTATATATATATATATATATATATATATATATATATATATATATATATATATTGCCTGTGGGTATGTGTCCTTGATTATCCCATAAGGAGTATTACTAGGGATCCACAAACACCAGAGAAGATTCATGAGTTTGCTTGAACCAGGAGAGAAAACATGGAATTGAGAGGAGTCAATATGAGCCTTCTATACTGCTGTAGTCCCTTGGGTCTGTCCCCACCCCACCCACCCCACCCACCCCCGGGGAACTTTCTCCCCAATCCTTCAATAAGAGACTCAGCAACAAGGTTCATTTGAGTCTTGGGATCATTTTTAATGCCAGTAAGAAAGAGCGGCAATTCAGAGGTGATCAAGTAGCAAGGGGCTTATTAAAAGAATGTAAAAGTACAAAAATGCTAAGCGAAAATAGAACATTTTTAAAACAGTTCTTTTAAGTGCCGAGACTTAGGAATGAAACAGAAGACAGCTCCTCCTAGCTGTGAGTTTGAGTTATGACGTGTGTCCCTTGGATGCTGGGGAGAACATTCATTGGGCACTTGCTGGCCCCTTGAGGTCCAAGAACCCATGGTGGGGCTTCTTGGTCTGTTGAGTCATCCATCACTGTTGTGGTGGCCATGGGAGATGCAAGGCTTGTCAGCACTTGAGTTCTGGGCACCTCTTGGGGTCATCTGCCTCTTTTAAAGCCTTGTCTCCTTGTGGAACTCCAAGGTCACATGCATGCTTCCCCGCTGGAGCTCCCACAGTGGTCAGCTCAGCAGCGCCTCACATGTCTGTGGACAGGGAGTCTGGGATCTGCTTGCTTTCTTCACTCGACTTGCTAGCCAGCTTTGTGGGAAAATACACAAACTCATCAGCAAGATGGGATTTGAATATGCAGCATCAGGGAGCACCCTAGACCCCACAACCTTGACTTAGGCCTAAAGACAAATGATCAGGAGTTGCGATGACCTTGAGTTTTGCCAGAAAGCTGATTTGGGGAAATTTTATAGACCCTCTTGCTAGCTGTGTGAATTCTGCACATAGCTTAGCTGACTCCATGAGCCTGGCAAAAACCATTCTAGAACAGGGAAGGATCAAACAGACTAATGACGGAGAAGTGCTTAGCGTGGTGCCTGACTCACTCACACAGCCTCTCAGGCAACCTGGGATTTTTATAGTATCTCTGCTCTGATTCATAGAGCCTGGAGGATCGGAAATGTGTCCGTACCTTCTTGATCCCAGACGAGGACTGACAGGGTGACAACAGGAGGTGGGACTTCAAGAGCCAGTAATTCAAAACCAACTTCTAATTTGAAGGACTTTTTTTGGAATGTAAGTAGAATAGGAAAGTGCTTTGCCTCCTCCCCCACTCCCCCAAAAAAAGTTCTATTGGCTTCTGAAGATAGTTGGCTGCTGGGGCTCAGAGAGGAGCTCAAAGGAGAGCTTAAGTCAGGGCTAGGCACCCACTGGTTCTGAGGTCCCAGAAGCCCCTGCTTCACCAGAACCAGGGTCAGTCTTGCTCAGAGGAGTTACTTGAAGCCCCAAGGAGCACTGCATGATGGGCGTGGCTAGACAGTTGCCCCAGCCTTAGGATCCCTGGCCACAGTCCTTGGGGAGTAGCCAAAGGCACATACCCCCATACAAAAAATATACACACGTGTACTTGGAGACCCTCCCCATTTCTCCTTCAGTTGCTTTCTCTCCCCGCCCCCCTTCAGCATTCCCTTTCTCTCCACTGGCATGCTCACCATGGTCTTGAAGAACTGATTGACTTTCTTCTTTTTCAGGGTCTTCTTGTCACTGTCTGAGACTTGGAAGAAGGTCTGACTCAGGCGGGGAGATGTGCTGGCCTCATCCAACCCAGGCACGCCTGCCACTGAGAGTGTGAGGGCTGGAAGGGACCCAGATGTGAGTGAGTGGGTAGGTATCTTAAGCCTCGGGCTCTTCTTTGGGTGGTTCTGTCTCCTGACCCTTTGCAAAGCCTTGTCCAAATGTATCAGAATGGAAAGGGGGGTGAGAAAGGGAGGGCCCAGGGTCACTATGGCTGATGTCTTTAGTGTGCTAAGACTGATCTCAACTTCCCACTGACTACTTGGTCTGTATAGGAGCCTGACATTCAGTTCACTGGTTTGAATGTCTCACAATGAATATGGTGGCATTGTCCACATCATGGGTGGGTGCCATGGGGTAGGGGTGGGGATAATGAGTTAGGGCAGGAGCTCTGCCCTTCTAGGCTACTCCGGTGGGAGCAGATAGATGTCTTTACTGCCATTACTGTCATACATTGTTCAGCCCCAAGGGGGCAGCATCAGAACTGCCTTGTTCTGTTCTGCTGCCCAGAGCCTTGCATGGAGCTGCACACACCAGAACTAGATGCATAGATGTTGAGTTCCCAACTGGACATGAGTCTTCCTCTGTTAATGGAAAGGGATTGGGGGCTGTCCTGTATTGTTGTATGGTAAGACATGGGCACAGGCATCATCTATACACTGCACACCACAGCCATCTGATGCTATGGGAAGCTTTGTAAATTCTGAAGTGGTCTTCCTGGTCAGCAGATGTGCCATGGGTCTTAGATAGATGCCAAAGGCACACCCTTGAGCCTGAAGGAGTCTGATGCCTATAAATGCACGGATTCATGGTAGGGATTTGTCCCCAGAAGGACAGCAGACTTCCCCTTCTGCTCCAAGTAAGGCTTGATCATACCACACAGCCCTCCTAATGGGAGGTGTTGAGAGAGTGCAGAAGCCATGGGCTTCTGGCTCCACACACACCCAGCCTGCCTTGCCCTAGACAAGGAGTTCTCATCTTTCCTCTCCCTGACAGTCTAGCAACCCACACTACCTCTTTCCCCAGGTTGGCAGTGGGCAATACATACCTGGGATGGTGGGCATGGACTGGCTGGCAAAGCTCATCTGAGAAAGGACAGACACCCTGGTGGGGATGGCTGCATGTTCTGAGAGATTGGTGTCACTCATGAACTCTTGCTTTCTAGAAAGCTAGATGATATAACACACAAAGACACAAAACACACACACACATACAAAAATATAAATAAATAAATAAAACAGACCATAAGGAGTTAGCATAAGGCAAATATAACTCCTCAAAGGTCAGGGCAAAGTACGTAAAGGGGCATCTATGGGCCTGGAAGCATAGTCAATCTATTTGGTCCATTTATATCTATTTATACCATTCCATGTTGATCTGCCTGGTATGTTTGTATAGGCTGCATATTATATAACACTAGGAGTGCTGGAGAGGGTCTGTTCAGTTAGACTGTCAGGTGAACGGTGTTCTGGAGTCCTGGAGCATAGAAGATGTGCCTGTCTTTCAGAGGCCCACTAGGAAGTTGATGGTTTGATTTTTTTTTCCTCACTAGAAGGCATCAGCTGGCCCTGCCCTTTCATCCAGCCTCACCCCTGCCTGCCGTAATGGCTCAGGCTCACTCCCTTGCTGGTCTGCAGCATACTTTCAATAAAACTTTGCCTTGAACTCAGGGCTGTGTGATGCCAAATCTCTTCATTAGTAATTATTAACGTTGAACTTCTCTTTGAGCTAAGGACAAACTGTAGATGAGGCTACCCTGAAACTCACTATGTAGCATAGGCTGCCCTCAAACTCATTATATATACATACATATAAGCATGTATATATATACATACATATAAGCATATATATATATATATATATATATATATATATATATATATATATATATACACACACATGGTTGTGGGCCAAGGTGGCTGCTTTCCCCTGTATCAGTTGTTCAATCTCTAGAGTCCGATGACTTGGGTTCAAATTCTGCTGTGGAGCTTGAGTGTACCCAGGACTCATATTGAGCAGCCTCCATCCTCTAAGACCCACTGTAGTGTGGGAGCCAGGCTCCAGTTCACCCACTCAGGAGACCTGGGCTGCCTGGCACAATGCTCTGAAGAACTGAGGAGAACCCAGCACCTCTGCTCACCCGCTTCAGGTCTGACTCCGTTCCTGCCTTCTCATCCGCGAACACCACGCTGCTCCTCTTGGTCCTTTTCTTGGACCTCCGCAGCTTGACCTCTGGCAGAGTGCTCCCTGGGGAGATGGGCTCCTCCTCCACTTTGGGAGTCTTGGGTGGGGCTGTCTCTAGGTCAAAGCTGAAGGGCAGGGGAGGAGCAGCGGAGATTGTAGTTAATTCCTGATAGGGACACAGAGGACCTTAGAGGACCTTCCTGCTGACTGAGCTATCACACATGGCTGGGCCCTGATCAGTTTATCTTGATAGCCAAGTGAACGTCACTCATCCACAGACTTTCAAAATGAAGGTTAGAATGATTGGACTTCTAAAATCAAGAGACACAACAAGTTGGTGGAACTGGTTAGAATGTAGATCTGAGTTCAAACCCAGACACTGCTGCTTCTTAGCTGAATGTCCCTGATGAGTCTCTCAACTTCCCTGAGCTCCCACTCGCTCAGTAAGGGGGTTACAGTGGTCCTGGTGCCTGAACGGTGGGCACATGGTACCTGTGATGCCAACAGCAAAGTTTGGTAGGGGAAGGTGTTGGCGGTGTGGGGGGGGGACGTGCTGCTATGGGAACAATGTGGCAAGCACTGGACCCCTAGCAGAGGAAAAACCATTTACAGTGCAGGCCAGGAGAGGGATGCTGGCTGCATGAGTGGGCAAGAGGCCCAGTAGCAGCTCAGGAGGGGATTGAGCGACGGCTGTAGTGAGTTCTGTGTTCTTGGGAAAGCCACCAACCTGTCTCAGCTGTCCAGGATGCTTAAAAAAATGTTGCCAGCCAAGGCGGCATGCTGAGTGACTCCAAGACTTGCCTGAGGTCCCCGCTGGGGAAAGGCTTTAAAGTGACTGGAAAGGAAGCCTGGAAGCTGCAGGCGAAGGCTTACGTTTCTGAGGTGACCTTGCTGGGGGTGCTGCAGTCAGAATTCATGGAGGCCAGAGAGATGATGGACATCTGCCTGTAGGAACGCAGCATGGACCTGGGACGACCCACTCTCCTGTCGTCGAAGTCAGGCTGCAGGTAGGAGAACGGGGGGCGGGGGGGTGAGCAATTCAGGGGAGCAGGGCTTTGCAACCTGAACCCTCTTCCTCTGGGCAGGGTGGAACTGTGGACAGAGGACAGCAGTGCCACGCTCGCAGCCAGCAGGACCACAGGGCTGCGGGATAAACACTAGCAGCCTCAGTCCTAGGGGAACAATCACTAGTCCTTAAATTTCCCCATTCGAGATAGCATCTCTATTATTCAGTGTCCTCATGAACCATCTTTCTTTATGCTAAAGAGAAGACTTGAGATAGGGCTGGTCTGTGCCAGAGTGACCAACCCTATGATTACAGGGTTGAGACATTGAGTCACATTTTATCAACACAACCTCCAGAGAGGAGACAAGGAACAGAGATGAATCTCCAGCCTGGAGCTAATGATTCACCCAATCATGGCTGAGTAGTGAAAGCTTTAGAAAGATTCTCCACACTTAAGCTCTAGTGAGCTCCCTGGTAGGTAATCACATGCCAATAAGCCAGAGGGTGATGTGTCCTGATAGCATGGAAGTTTCCTACTTGGGATTGGTCTCTGTGTCCTTCACCTAGCTAGCTACTCTGGATTGGTATCTTCATCTGAAAGCTTCTGTACAGAAGCTGCTCAGTGGATGAGATCACATCCCAGTAAGTCTGCTGTTGAGTTGAAAGTGAAAATGCATGGAATTTAACCAGACTGCCAAGCACCCTAGGTAGCAACACCTTACCATATAGTGTAGCATATTGGCTGCTCACCCCACAGGCTGCCTTTTTACCCATGTCTGAGAGTTACCTCAGCTGTAGGTACCCTAGTCAAGATTACACAGCTCTAGCCCCAGAAAGATCAAAAATTGAACTACAATGTCTACGGACTGTGTGTTGCTTTAAAATCATCACAAAGTTGAGAAACTGCTGGGTGATTGGAGTGAGGAGTTCCAGGGGATACCAGGCCAGCAGGGAGGATGCGAGTCCCCCAAATTTGTAATTATTGTATAGAGAAATGTGGGGCCTCACTCTCGGGGCTGGAGTTTGTGGCTGGTATCTAAAGTGTGGGAGGGGCATGGCGGGGAGGTCTGTCCTTTTAGCCTGGGAAGTCTGGCCTAAATCCAAGTGTTTAACTTCAGAGCTGAATTTCAGGAAGAGAGTGTGGAAAGGGTCAATTTGTTTCTGCTTGGAGGAAAAGAGACCCAAGTTCAGCGCTGGGCCCTTTCTGCAACTACGGCTCTTCCCCAGGTATCTATAGATCAAGTGGGTCGGGACAGACCATTTTCAGGGGTCTACAAAGCTCTGATGGTTGATGGTTGCATTTTATGTAAAAGGTAAGATGTTGTCTCTGAGAGTGGTGGCCAGTTTCTTCTTCAGACTGTGGAGTACAGTGCCTTTGGAGACTGGCTACACACCTGGCCTTCACTTAACTTGTGATAGAGCTTTTGGTAACTTACTTAATGCCTCAAATCTAAAAGGATATATGTATATATGTGTGTGTGTGTGTGTATATATATATATATATATATATATATATATATATATATATGTGTGTGTGTGTGTGTGTGTGTGTACATATATTATATATATATATATATATATATATATATATATATACATGCTTTAAAAACTGTCACTATCTGCCTATATCAATCACTTGATATATATGACCTGTATTTATAGAAGGCCAAAGCACATATTAGGTGCTTCATTAATGCAGCCTTTATAGTAATACAGTTCCTTGGGTGAATGGTAGGTCCATAGTTCTAATTCTAACTGGTTGCCTTTAAGAGTGAATTTTGAGGGACTAGGCATACAGGAAAGTTTCCCCATTGCCAGTTCCTTTCAGCTCTTATTCCCACAATCCTCCCGGTTCCCAGTCACCCCCAGGACCACTCATACCATCTCTCGGACACCATACTCCTTCTCCACCTTCATTTTCAGGTTCTTGAAGCATTCTTCCATCCGGTCATGGAAGGGGCGCAGGTTGTCCGACACCCTTTTCTCGTGGATCTTAATCCCAGCTCCCAGGAAGGGGATCTGAAGAGAGAGGAGGCAAGCCGTGGACCCCAGCTTAGGGGCTATCTCAGGAGCTCAAGTTAGCTTGTTAACTCTTCCTGGAGAGCCTTCAGGTGCTTGTGGGTCTTCAGAGACCCATGTGGTCCCTGGGATAGCTGTAGCCTTAGAATTTATCGTGGAGGGGAACAATGATCCCGGCTGCCCTAGCTTCCCTGGAATTGCTGTTGTCCCGGGCATTAGAAGACAGACACGGGGAAATCTGAGTCCTCAAAAAAAATCTGCAAAGTGTCAGAGTTCAGAGAACAGACAGGAGGACTCTCCAGGGCTTTGTCTCACAGTCTTGCTTAAGAAGTATTCAGGAGTACGGAAGTGATACTACGAAGATAAGAAGCCAAGCAAGAGGGAAGATGGAGAAGGGAAGAGAGGCCACAGCCTCTCGTACACCATGGGGCCCAATTATACTTTCCATGGCTGCTATGAGTGTGTGGCATCAGAAAGTTCTTTTATTAGTAGAGAGTTTCTAGAAAGTATTGCCACATCTCAGGAAGACGAGAGATGCGGGAAGAATGGAGAGGAGAGTCCAGTTTGTCTTATCCATGAAGGAGGTCAGAGCACAAAACCTCAGGGACATGGAAGGGGAGGAACAGAGCCAAACCGCAGGGCTCACGGCTCCAAGGAAAGTTTGCGAAACTTAACTGCACGGCCCTCTGGTAAAATAACTAAGACAGCCAGGATAGGGGGTAGAATCTTTTTAGAGAAACAAATATTTCCACCATGGTGAGGTAAAGCCATTTCTGTCTCCTTCTCTTAGCCATCTTGAGAGAGGAGAGGTGCAGGGAGACACACACTCTGCAGTGAGTTGTGCGCTCAGCTATGCACACGCTGCAGCAGCACATGTGCATGAGGAAGGTAGCTAGACGCTGTAACAGACCTGTAAGAGCAGAGGATGGAGTTGGTGGTGAGAATAGGCCATCCTGCTTCTAGGAATGAAGGAGACGCTGGGGTCCAGAGGCAAGGCTGTCACAGGAAAGCTGAGAGCCAGTTCCTTGACCAAGGTGCCTACCACTTCACCTTGCAGCTAGGTATGATGCGCTGCCACTTTCTCAAGATGCAGGGACTTGTGCTATAAAAAAAATAGATCCTGAAACCTGGGGCTCAGGGGTACCATACCCAAGGGCAGGAGGAGGAGCAGCTGCCACCAGACTGAAAACCAGCAGACAAAAAAAAAAAAAGGAGCTTATGGGTAGGGAGATGCCCATTGCATGGTGCCCAGAGAGCCCAGCTTAGTAACCACGATCATCTTCCTGCTAAACGCTTGGCAGAATCTGCTTCTAGAGAATGTAAGTGTCCCATGTAGGTGTGTGGGTTCAAACATGTGGGTCACTCAGTTGCCAGGCAATGATGCCACCTTGCTGACAGAGCCTTCTCCTTTGCATGCTGATTTCCAATTAGCTTCACTAGGAGTTTAGGAGGAATCTGCAGGGGTCACCAGGCACTGGAGGAAATTCACCCAGAGGGGACAGGACCAAAATTAACAGGTAGGATAGAGAACATGGGAACAAAGGGACAGATGAATGTGATGGAAATCCTATAGAAAACTTAAAATGTCATCTTAAAAATAGTGCCAAAGGAGTCTTCCATAAAGATAATATAGTGAGATTTAACATGGAAAGCGTTTATAGCTTTAGTATTACACTTTAGAAAAGACAGAAAATTGGTCAGCTTAGCATCAATCTCAAGGTGTTAAGGGGGCAGAGGGAGCCACAGTGTATGCTTAGTGACACACAAACAGACCAACCAGACTAAGAGAAAGCAGCAAAGAACTGTGGGCATTAAACTATAGATCAGCTAGACTTTAACATCCACAGAACACTCCATCAAAGCAACAAATACACATTTTCCCATCTGAAAATGCCACTCCTTTATGATAGATGTTTTGCTAGATCCCATGGGTTTTGGCATATTGTGCTTTAGTTTTCATTGGGTTCAAGGGATTCTTCTAATGTCCTGCCTCACATTGTCAATGATCCATCCACCATTCATTTAAAAGTGCATTCATTATTCAGTCAACATCTACACCTATAACTTCTGAGGCTTATCTTGATATGTATTTTGATGTTTATCTCACTGGTATCAGAAAGGATAACATAATATGGTTGTAATATTTTTAAAGTTAACTTTTGTCTTATGTGAATGTTTATATATGTGTTTAAGTCAGAATGGAGAGGGATTCAGACTCTTAGAGAGAGTCTGGCAGACAGGTAGGCTGGTATGAACACTTTGGAAAACTGTTTCTTGTATCCAGTGTGCTGGCTGGTTTTGTGTGTCAAGCTGACACAGGCTGGAGTTATCACAGAGAAAAGAGCTTCAGTTGAGGAAAGGCCTCCATGAGATCCAGCTGTGGGGCATTTTCTCAATTAGTGAACAGGGGGAGGGCTCATTGTGGATGGTGCCATCCCTGGGCTGGTAGTCTTGGGTTCTATAAGAGAGCAGGCTGAGCAAGCCAGGGGAAGCAAGCCAGTAAGTAACATCCCTCCATGCCTTCTACATCAGCTCCTGCTTCCTGACCTGCTTGAGTTCCAGTCCTGACTTCCTTTGGTGATGAACAGCAATGTGGAAGTGGAAGCTGAATAAACGCTTTCCTCCCCAACTTGCTTCATAGTCATGATGTTTGTGGAGGAATAGAAACCCTGACTAAGATATCTAGGAAGGTTGAACACGAATGAACCAGTAATTCTACTATTACATGTGCCTTGAGGGAATGGGATGTATACACGCACTTACCTATAGGAGGGTGGGTCAATAAATGGATATAGTACTGGTATGCTGTATGCTTACAAGGCAAAATTTAGAGAAACTCAAATCTTTGATATGTGTAGTAACCTAGTGAATTTTAAGGATCCGTAAAAGAAGCTGGATACTTAATAGGATGTATTGTATGTTTTATGTATATGATGTTGATAAATTAACATTTGCTGATAGAAAGTTAGCAAGAGATACTAAAGCCGCATTTTCTCCTGGGTTAAGGCCAAGCGTTTCCAGGGCTAAACTTATCCAACAGCCAAGAGCCCCAACTAAGTTGAAACCAACCTAATTCTAACGAGCACAAAAATGAATACATTTGATCTCATTGCAGGATCAATCTGTATAGACTTCTAGACAGCATGGAAAAATGATAGCACGGTGGAACAAAATGAGCAAACTTCACAAGCCTAGCTGACAGGGAGCTCTGTCCATGGTGGTTCCAATTATACGTAGATCAGCAGGAATTCAGGGCAAACTATGATGCCTGCGAATGCATGCTTGGGGGTGGGGCTTTTTTAAAAGGCTAGGAAATAATTCCTGTAAGAGCAGGAAAGTGGTCAGCCTAAATGAGGTCTGGTAAAGATTACAGGACTACATAGGCAGCCTCAGGGGCACCAGAAGCAGCCTATTGCTTCTAGGTGGTGGTGAGGTCATGTCCATAGATGCTTCATACTAAACTAAAGAACCATATTTGTATATGCCCTGTCCTATATGTGATGTTTCACAACAGAAACCTTGAGAGAATAATATACTATAGACATTGTCCCATACAATCAAATCTTTATGGAAAACCTCTAGAAAGATTGCAATCTTGAAACCTACACAGTTCTGACACAAATGCTATACTGGAAGCTTCAGCTTTCTCTGGTTTGGTAAACGTTCCCATTTCCCTTTAAAGTCTAAGGTTTAGGAGTCTTTAGAAAAATCCCAATGTGAGTGTAGCTTTGCAAAGCAATATCTTCCCTGGAGTTAAGTTCCAATGGACAGGCTTGGGTTTGCCCATCCATAGTTCTGTGTTACCTGGCACGGTGCCTGGGACACATTGTGGGCTCTCTAAACAAGCTTTGAGAGAGGATGGAAGAGAAACAGAGAAGCTGATTGGCTGAGTGTAATGTCAAGATCGCCACATCACCTACACAGCAGGGCTGCACTATAGATCCTGGGCTGAATAGAGAGGGGGTGGCTCAGGGCACTTTCCTCTGGGATTAAATGGCCTCTGTAACCTGTGGCCTTGGGAGCCACAGGTCATGCTATGGAAGAGGTAGACACTAGATGGCGCTGCCCAAATGTGCCTTGTAACCTTAGAGGCAGTGGCAGCTAATGCAAGCTGCTTTCAGTATGTGGAGCCCTTCTAATGAGTCCCAACACTGGGGAGAATGTTCTTAGAAGGTGTAGCCTGCATCAGCTGCTTTGCAAGGCTAAACCCCATCCTCTGAAGGCAGTGTATTCTGCACGGGGAACTAACCATTTGAGAATGGGACTCCTGGCAGAGTTCTGTTAGCAGCACAAAGTCAGTATATGAGACCTGGTAGTCCTCCCCAGATACTCCAGTTGTATCCAGGAAGGGACCTACTCAGTGGTCCTTCCTGCTTCTCAGATTGGCTGGCAATGGAAGTGTCATTATTTGAGCATTAAAAGGATACAGATGGTCCCAGAAAAATGGAGGTACTTGAGGAATATTTAAGTTTCATGTGTGGCACAGAGTGGGAAGCAGAGAGAAGATTCCAGATACACCTAATGCATTCAGGGAAAGCGAGTCTGCAGTGCTCACTTAGCGGTTCGTTTTTAAAGTCTCACTTTGCATAAATTTGGCAGAGGCAGGGAAGGACCTGAATTAGGACTACCTATTTTAAGAAAAGACTCTGCACCCAACTCTTCTCAGTCCCTGATTTCCCTGGAGTAACCAAACTCCCTACCAAGGAAAGCGTGCCTCTCTTTGCATGGTGACTGGCAAGGAGTGGGGAGGAGGGAGGAGGGATGGGCAGCCTTCAGACTGCTACTCCTGGCTCCAGGCTTCCGATCACTCCTTACCACCTTACCCCTCCTGTGTCCAACAGTACAGCATCTGCAAAGAGCCCAGACCCGGCAGGTGTCCGAGGAGACTGTCAAAGGGCCAAAAGCGGGAAGGATCTAGTTTTTTGAAAGCCCCAAGGGAGGGATCTAGCAGATTGTTTCTTCTTTGGAAAAGAGAAAGAGAGAGACAGAGAGAGAGAGAGAGAGAGAGAGAGAGAGAGAGAGAGAGAGAAGAGAAAGGGAGAGCAAAGAAAAGGCAGAGAGAGGGGGGGAGGAAGATGTGAGGGTGTAGGAGGCAAAGAGAGGCAAATGACAAGAGGGGAGAAGCAAAGAGCTTCTAAGAGCAGCAGACAGATGCACAGAAGGAGGTGGGGAAGAAGAGTGGGCACAACAAGACGGGATATAGAGGCAGATAAATAACAGGTCCTCAGGCTGGAATCTGACTGAGCTAAACAGATGTGGACCCTTTGACCGTGAGCCAGCCCAACAAAGACCTCAATTATCTGCAGAACCTGATATCCATCTGCACACACTATCTGCAACAAACTGGGTCAGCCTCAGAAGGAAGGGGGTGGGGGGGAGGGGGCAAGCCTTCTATTGTCTGATTGGTGCAAACTGGTGGTGGATGTGTGTGTGTGGGGGGGGAGATGGTTTTCATTTGATCCCCACTGTGAAAAGCTACCGCCTGAATCTAACATCAAAGAAAGCAATCTCAACCACCTTTAGCACAGCACCCACTGCTGCTGGCACTAGGCATCACCCAAGGGTAAGGTGTCCCGAATATGTGTCCTGGTGAGCCAGCTCACGTGTCATCCAGCGTCAGAAGAGGATGGAGGGATGGAGGTGAGGAGCGGAAGGTCATGCGGAGTCAGCTCAGGCCAAGTGAGCGGAGGGCCAGAGAACAGGGGAAAGGAGAGGGCCTGGATGGATGCCCCCACGTCCAGAGTGACTTTACCTGCCATGCAATCAGGTCCTTGAGGCGGCTCAGCTTGTCCTGGTCCTCCGGGTGCTCCCTGCTATACTCTTCAGTGAAGAAGGCCTGGGATGGGGGTGGAAGACAGGTGAGGGCTTAGGATTTTTTGTTTATCAGGTGGGACACATGGTCAATCTCTGGCATTGAGAGAAAACTTGATGTGAGAAGCTTTGGGGACCCAGGCATTGGGGTGGACCCTATCACAGCTGACAGTGCCACTTTTTGTTTTTACTGGAGGCTGCAGAGACATCAGCACCCACTGGAAACAGGCTGCAGACTCAAAGGAAGTTCTGTTGCCATGGGGTGCCAGGACCAGCAGCAGCTCCCCTGGAAACTGTTCTGAACGGGGAATTTGACACCCATTCTCTAGTCCCACTGAACCACAATTCTGGGGGCTTGAGTTGGGTGGAGGCTTAGAACAGGGATTCCTGTGTTAGGGACCTAGGGAAGGATCCTGAGGCTCAGGGGATCACTGCTGGAGCAAGAAAGTTGAACAAGGGACTTCCCCTGGTTCTTGTTCAAGTCTCATGGCTCCTCCATTCCTCCCTTCCCCTCTCTTCAGAGTTTCCAACCATATCACATGACCACTCACTGCTGACATATTGCAGCAGTCCTGAAAACCTACACAAAGGGTGAACACAGATGTGTCAGGGTAGCCAAAAGGACTTACTAGGTGACAGTTATCACTAACTCTGAAGTGGGGCACACTGGGACATTCTTGCCTTTGCACCAAAGTCACAAAGCACAGAGGATGCACAGTGAGGTTTTGTAGAAAGATGCGATCATCCCTCTTCCAGGGTCTGTGAGTTGGAAGGCAGCTCAGGATCTTTTATTCTAAGCCATGCTAGAAAAAGCCCTAGCTCCTTACTGGGACACCACCATTCCCAACAGAGGCTACTATTATGACTCAAATAACTGATGTTATTTCCTTTTGGCCACCTACACCAGGAGGGTCAAATATACAATCTTGGGCCCAAATATGTGGGGCTTCCTAAAGGGACCTGTGACTTGCATATCTAGATTATGCCTAGGCCTATGGAGTTGGTCTCCCAGATTTCCACATGTTTAGATTCTGAGTTTCTTTCTTTCTCTGAAGATGTATCTATGCTATTTCAAAACTTCTGTAGAAGAGATGGGTTTACCAAATGTCATGGCTTGTGGCTTGTGGTCACCTCTGAGCCTTTCCTTGACAGAGTTTCCTGGAGGTGTCAGGGGAATGGCGACCCTTGGGAAATTGCTTCTTCTTCACCCAGGTGTGGAATCAGGATGGGAAGGAAACTGGAGCTCAGGTTGAAATCTGACACCCAACCAAGCTAATTGTCCATCTGGGATTAAGCAAGAATGGGGGGGGGGAGGGGATAAGCTTCAAGGTCGTTTACCTTCTCGTATTTGGCGAAGCCTCCCATGACAGCAGGGTCCACGATCCCATTGAGGAGCATGGAGAGAGGGTTGATTGGGAGGCTTTCATCACTCTGGTACTGGTTTATCATCATCAGGATCTTCTCGTTGGCTGTGGACATGGTTTCAATGGCATTCTCCAGAGGACTAATTGTAGTCTGTTGAGAACAAGATTGGCAGAAGAGCCTTAGCAGGTGGCCCGAGAGACAGACCGAATCATTGGAATTGATTTCACTATGGTAGGAATTCAAAGGCATCCCCTACTCCCCAGGCTGCAGCAGGATCTGAGGGTAATGAGTCAGCTCTGGGGGCTGTCTGCTAGCCAAAGACAGGCTGGCTTTCTACTTAGAGGAAAAGGATTTCTCTGGGGAAATACAGGCAGGAAGTGGTCGGCTCTACTACAACTTCAGAGGTTGACTATGACCAGGAAGGTTTCTCTCCCAGTTAACTGGGTAAAACAAACACCAAACCAACCCATCACATACTGGATGGAAGCTATTGTGTATGCTACTGGTGAGAGAAATTAAGAGAGCTTGCTCTAGGAACACCCAGCCTGGCACACAGCAGGCCCTGAGACAAGGGAAGATGAAATGTCCCCCACACATCTCAGAAACCAAGATAAACAGTGGTATTAATGACAATAGACAAACACTGAAGTTTGCAGAAGCTTATGGTCCACAGTCAAAACTAAACTAGAGGTCAGCAAACATCTCTGCAATGGGACCAGAGAGTAAATATTTTAGGATTGGCAGGCCTGATGGGCTCAGCTGCAATAACGCCACTCTGTTACTATTGGGCAGAAACAACAGCCAAGAAAACTGGACAGGAAAGTGTGGTTGTCCCAAACCACATTCAGAAAACAAAAGCAGGTAGAATGGCAGACCATAGACCTCAGTTTGCAGTTCACAACCTGGTACAATGAGCAGTGAGTACCAAATCTCAGCTCTGTGGTTTTTCTACCTCTGTGATGCAGGGCCAAGTTTCCTCACTTTTGTGAGCCTTGGTTGACTCGCTGGAGTAAGAAAGCCTACCTCAGGAACCCACTGGAAAGTGTTGTCAGAAATGCATATGAATGCTAGGACAGAACGTAGCAGTTATTCTTAAATGGGAAGATCACTGGTGGGAAAGGATGGAAGGGAAGAGGCACAAGAAACCGGAGAAATCTCCATGGAGGAAGGGAGCTAAATTTATCATGTCTATCAGAATGGTGATGTTGTGCCTGCCTCGTTGGCCATGTTGTGAAGATTAATTGAGACAATACAATATCTGACACTGAACAGTTCTTGAAAAATGTCCCCACTACTTGTATCTACCACATGTATGAGAGGAGTAGTCAGTCTCTGTAGCCATATTCTGAAGTTATTTCTATAATTATGGCTCTAACACAGCTTCCCCAACCATTTCTCTGAGTGTTGCTTTCATTGATTGTGGTGGTCTGAATGAGAATGACCCTGATAGGCTCATATGTTTGAATACTCAGTCCTCAGTTGGTGGAACTGTTTGGGAAGGATTAGGAGGTGTGGCCTTGGAGGAGGTGTGCCACTGGGGATGAGCTTTGAGGTTTCAAAAGTCCTTACCATTCCTAGCTAGCTCTTTCTCTGCCTCCAACTTGCAGATCAGGATGTAAACTCTTAGCTACTGCTCCAACACCATGCCTGCTTACTGCTGTGCCTCCCACTATAATGATCACAAGGGCCTAACCTTCTAAAATCATGAGCCCCTATAAACACATTCCTTATAGGTTGTCTTGGTCATGGCATCTCTTCAACAGCATTAGAAAAGTAACTAAGACAGAATTGGAAGCTTCTGCAGTGAGAAGGCCCTGGGAGCAGATTTCCTGTCGCTACTATTATCTTTCTGTCACCCATAGTATTAGTCAGTGTCATGCTACTATAACTAAAAACAGGTGCCAATTTCCTTATAAGAAAAAAAATGTTTATTTTGCTCATGATTCTGGAGGTCAGAGTCTAAGATCAGGCAATTCCCTGGGTTGGGCCTCAAGTAAAGGTGGTAGATGCAGTGGTAGGAAGGTTGTGTCAGTGTAGACTCTCACATCATAAGCCAGGAGAGAAAGTGAGAGATTTGGAGCTGCCAACCCTTAATCTAAGAAATTCCCTAAGGTGCTGCCTATTAAAGGTTCATAGTACCCACTAACAGTACTATTCTGGGGGAAAATATTTCACAATCAGACTTTTTTGGGGGGAACATCTATATTCATCTTATTCAAATTATATTGAACTTGGATTCATTATCCAAATTATAGTACCGACATCTGCATAATGCAGACACATTGACTCACACATATATGAACACTTATGGTATGAATTGGAAGAAAGCACTGCTTGGCCTATTGCCTAAAATTGAGACCCATGTCCAAGTTTGTGCCCTGCATGCAAGCCAATTCTGGGGAGCTTTACAAGGTTGAGGTGCAGATTAAGTTCTAAGGAAAACCTACCCCTCATTTGAGGAGTACAGTACTTCATCCAAATGCCAACAGCAGACTGGACATGTCTGGAAGACACCGCTTTTGAAGCAAGTCGTGAGAGAAATGGTATGGCTTATTGACTGGTTTGCCTGTACACTTCTGAGACTATTTCTGGATCTGAAAACCTGAATTCTCATTATAGCTGTCAGGAACAGAGATTGAGCAAGAAGAGCTTTGGCTCTCCATGGACAGCATTTGAGAAAGGAAAACATAACTATGAGTAGAACGTGGGTGCTGCACTTGGAGGGAGGCTTGGGTGTCAGCTGCTGATAGCAGAAATCAAAATAAAAGCCATCACAAACATTCATCCCAAGCCAGGCAACAGAGATGGCTCCTCTTACAGTCACCTCAGATGCCAGTCTGTGCATATGCTCAAGGATATACGAAGTGATGCTCTGTGGTGGCTTGAATAAGAAGGACCCCCCGCCCCCATCCCAAAGCGCAGACCTTGGATTCGTTGGTCCCAGTTGGTGGCAATGTTTGGGAAAGTGGTGCAGGCTCTCTGGAGGAAGTATGTCACTAGGAGTGGGACTTGAAAGTTTATAGCCTTGGCTACCTTCCATTTCATTTTCTCCTCTTCCTGTTTGCAGCTAAAGATGTGATCTCTCTGCTCCCTGCTCCTGCTACTGTCTGCTGCCTTTTGCCATGCCTCTCTACCATGATAGACTCTTATCTCTCTGGAATCATACAAGTAAAATAAACTCATAAGTTGCTTTTAGTCACCGCATTTTATTAGAGGATGACAAAGGTAACTAACAATGCACATGCCCAAAGACTGTAGGTGCCAGATTTGGAGAGGGACTGAGCTGTTCTTGGTTGCAAATGTTGACTTCCATCACAAGCATATCAGACTGTGTCACCAAGTCTGCTCTTGGGACTTCATGAGCCCCTGAGATCTCTGGTATCTGCTGAGCTGACTCTCAGTTTCTATGGGCAGGCAAAATAATTTAACACTCTGTGAAGGGACAGTTAATTCCTAAGGCAAAATGCCATAGGAACCAGCATGAAGGTGAGTGGGAAGGGGTAGTGACTTCCATTCCTGGCAAGGCAGCATCCTTTCCAGTTGCTCTAGTACCTCCCACTTATGTCATCTGCTTCAGCCAACTCAGGAGTCCTATGAGCTGCATGGGGCAGGCATCAATGACTAACACCAATTAATGTTTCAAGTTTACCAATGGCCTCAGCTTCTTCCCATACAACATAGTACACTGGGCAAGGAACAAGAAAGGATTTGAAGATTACCAGGTCATGCTAGCCTGCAGGAGTCTGTCACTCTGCAAGCACTGACTAGGATTCCCCCAACATCAACTCAGTAGAGGGAAAGCTGGCTGCTTGCATTTGCTTCAGTGTTTGCCAGTCACTAGTAGCCTAATGTGACATTTTATTTACTTTGTCTTACAGGGCTTGGAAGAGATTTGAGTTTGTAGCTCTGGGATCCAATGATTTTTGGCATCCATTGCAGCTCTGAGATTCCACACTTTGTAGATCCTTATTTGTAAACTGAGATGAATCAATACATGATGATCCTCCAATATCACACTGCCATCCAATGGCCTAGCTGAATTTGTCATTCTCCTAGATTAGGATTGAGGGCAAGGTAAAGTTCCCAACAAATAGGCAAGACTTTTTCTGAAAGTCCTTCCTAAAACACTCCTCTAGACACAGTGATGGTATGATAGTTTGTGTATGCTTATCCCAGGAAGTGGCACTATTAAAAGGTGTGGCCCTGTTGGAGTAGGTGTGTTACTGTGGACCTGGCTTTAAGAGCCTCATCCTAGCTCCCTGGAAGTCAGTCTTCCACTACCAGCCTTCAGATGAAGATTTAGAACTCTCAGTTCCTCCTGCACTGTGCCTGCCTGGATGCTGCCATGCTCCTGCCTTGATGATAATTAACTGAACCTCTGAACCTGTAAGCCAGCCCCAATTAAATGTTATCCTTATTAGAGTTGCCTTGGTCATGGTATCTGTTCATGGCCGTAAAACCCTAATTAAGACAGATTGGGTCATGGTACCACATAAAGGAAATAACAGACAATAAGAGACAAGATCATATAATGAAAACCAACTGCTTAGAAATGCAGTCACATAGCCAGGCATTAAATCTCTGTGTCTCAGTCTGGAGAGATGGCTCAGCTGTTAAGAGCACTGACTGCTCTTCCAGAGGTCCTGAGTTCAAATCCCAGTAACCACATGGTGGCTCACAACCATCTGTAATGGGATCTGACGCCCTCTTCCAGTGTGTCTGAGGGCAGCGATAGTGTCCTCACATCCTTTTAAAAAATTAATTAAATTAGGAAAACATGAAAACCTTTGTGTCTGAAACATTCTGAAAATTGGTAACGGAGGCCAGGAAGACCAAGTCTATTCCAATCAATCTGAGGGTGTTTTCCCAGTACCTTTTACCAGAAGATGTGCTCATTTTATTTGCATTCCTGTGACAATATGGATACACACAGGCACATACCTACAGGCATGCATGTGCACATGCACACAGACACACATGCAGCAAGCAAAGGGAATAATTTGTTTGGGCTCACAGTTCCAGAGGGCTCAGTGCATCATGGCGGGGGAGGCATGTTGGAACACCCTACAAACACAACAACAAGAAGCAGAGAGATGGGAGGCTGGCACTGGGTTGGATCATCCAACCTTTCCCCATTTATTCTATCTAGGTCTCCAAACTATGAGATGGTGGATCTCCCAGCCTTGGCTAATTCTCTCTGAAAACAGTGTCATTGACACATCCAGAACTTTACCTTAACCAATTTCCTAGGCGACTCAAATTCACAGTCAAAATTAACCATCACAGAAGCTAACAGGATGAAGAAAGTCAGTATAGAATGATGTCTGCTTTTGCCTAATTTCAGAATTACGAGGTGAAAATGTAAGGTAACTGTATAGGCATGATGGGTGTCAGTGGAGCAATTACTTATTTGATTTACTTAAATATTCCTGAGCAGGAATTATGGGCCTGAAGCTATTCTTGTCAGGGAGAGAGTAACAGACAAAGCATTTGCCTTCCTGGAGTTTATATTGCAGTGGAATCTATAACCCAACATTATACTTAATATTTGATTAATAAACGCTGAAAATAAGCACTCAGAAAATTGGGCAGTCTATTGGGAAGTACCAAGAACTTTGAAAAGTGACAGTAAGAGGACTCGGGCACAGAGGAGGTTTTACTGCAGTCTGTCAGGCATGGCTGGAGAAGAGGAGCCTTACAGAGTCAACCCAGGGGTGGGCTCAGTCAGGGATAATGGGTAGAGGCTATGGCTGCTGGAAAGAGCTCTTTCCTCAAGAGTAATGTTGATCATGGTCCAGTCACCCTTCTGTGTCCATGGGAATTTGGTTCTAGAGTCCACTGAGAACACCAAAACCCAATGTTCAAGTCCCTTTACAATGTGGTGCAATGCTTTCAGATCATTCACATACACCCTCTGATAGACCTTAAATCCTCTCTAGACTCCTTACAAGGGAATAAATGGCAAATGGCCATGCCAATGGTTATTTTACCACATTGTTCAGGAGATGACAAGAACATATATCCTTACATATGTCTAATGCAATTTTCCCCAAATATTTTCAATTTGCAGTCAGTTGATTTACGGACATAGGTCCTGTGCATATAGTGTCCCAACTGTATACACCTCACAGGACTTTGTGAGATTACATAGGATAAGGCTGTAAAAGACTGTGGCACAGTGGTGGGGAGCACATTTGTTGAAACTACCACATGTTAACATGTCTGGTGAAGTAAGAAGACATCATTGGCTTTCTCTCAAGGATACTACTGCTCACGAGAATGGATGAAGCATTCTGAGGAGAGCTGTCCAGACCAGGAGGATATTATGAGAAGCTGAAGTCAAACTTGACCTCTTCACTAACCTTGACAACTTATGAACTCACTCTGTGCCTCAGTGTCCCTATCTGTAAGTGGGAAACATATCTATCCCTGGGGGTTCTAGGCGTGTAAATGAGATCATGGTGGTGGACAATTTAGCAAGTGTTTAATTAATGCTCCTTGCTGGCATCTTTACCGTTCTGTTTTTCCAAGGCTGTGCCTATGGAATAGAAGCTCCAAGCCTATTTGCCTATGGGCTCACTACAGAGGGTATTGAAAGCCAGATGCTGACAAAACAGTAGTTTGAACACATCAAACCCTCCTCTGCACAGGGCTCTGTGTTACTTACAGAGAAGCCAGAGTATCTCTGAGGTCGTACATGACTTGGCATCTAATTACTAATTTGCATCTCCTTCCTGTTCTGATTTGGACATGATCTGACCCTAGGCCCTCTGTGCCAACTGCTTGCTCTGTTCAAAAGCTGATCTCTCCAACCCAGTGCTGTGGCACACACCTTTAATCCCAGTGCTTGGGAGGCAGAGACAAGTGTATCTCTGTGAGTTTGAGTCCAGCCTGGTCTACAAAGCAGGTTCTAGGACTGTTATACAGAGAAACCCTGTCCTAAAATAAAACAAAACATGAAACCCTCAACAAAACAAAAAACAAAAACAAGAGAAAGAAAAAAGATAAAGAAAAGCCCATCTCTTCAAAATCTGTGGATTATTCATCTCTGCTGCAGGGCCTTTGTTCAAAACCATTTTGACAGGGAATCTTCCTCTGATGCTACTATTTAAAAAGCTACCCTCCCATTTTACCCCTCCTTCATGACTACCATCATCTGACACATGGTGTTTACTTTGAATTGCTCCCCCACTAGAATGGAGGCTGCACCATGGAATCTGCAGGTACAGGCATCTAACGTGTGTTAGGCACCCGTGAAATGGTTTTAGAATGCATGAAAACTTAACTTCTCTCTAATGTATTCCCACCTACAAGGGTTCTCACAACTGTGCTGGCCAGGCTTGTGGAGAGTGGAAACTGCGTGGCCCTTAGCTAACAGAGGACACAGAGACTGTAAGGCATGCTGAGAAGTCAAACCTCTGTTCTGGCACTCCTGGGATGACTCAGCGGGCAAAGAACATCCCATCGAGCATGATGACCTGAGTTCAATCCTGGGGATACATATGATAGAGAGGTAGAAGTTGTCCTCTGGAATTCACATATATACTTGCAACATAGTATGCAGGAGCACACATTCGTATGCACACTGCACACACACACATTTACACATACACTCCCCATAGCACACACATAAACATACATACACATACCATACATACCATATACACACATATACACACATATACAAATAGATTATATATATATATATATATATATATATATATATGGAAGGAAAGAAAGAAGGAAAGACAGAAAGATAGATAGATAGATAGATAGATAGATAGATAGATAGATAGGATGGATGGATGGATGGATGGATAGATAGATAGATAGATAGATAGATAGATAGATAGATAGATAGATAGAAAGAAAGTACAAAATATACATCTGCTGTCTATACAAGAGAGCTCAGACTTCTGGATTCCAGCTGCCTCTGGCTTTCCAATATTTTCTCTTTCAGCCTCAGTATATCCAAATAGACATGTTTCACTCTATACTGCAGTCTCTGGGCATGGGATAATTGGGTGGGTAGACTTCCAGAGCCTGCTTCATCCCTTCCCCCTCCCCCAAGTCTCCATTACAAAGATGTTCTTCAGCTACTGACTCCATTACAAGGATCTAGAGAACATTTTATTACTAGGTAACAAAAAGTTGCCTTGAGATTTAAAAAAGATACCCTGGCAGCAGATGCTGTGTTCACTGCCTACTCTAGGATTCCTATAGGACCTCAAACATAAACTTGTCTCTTTTAACATCAAAGAGGCCTCTTGAGACTCACTGTGCCCTGTCCATCAGAGGAGGAGAGGGACTGTCATGACTTCTGGAAACTCACCTGAGACATGTGAACTACCTCGAACCAGCGCAGGATTCCAGGCAGCTTGTAGGCGGTCAGGAAGGAAGTCCTCTCAATCCACATGGACTGGTGGACGAAAAGCAAGGAGCTTATGAAATCTGCTACTCTTGGCCCTGGTGGCCTCCCATCACCCAGAGGAGAAGAAATATTGCAGTTCCCAGATATGTAGTGGCACGTTCCCCTGTAGAATTCTTAACAGTTGGTTTAATTTTCCCCCCCGGACTTAGGCCGAGTCAGTTCTACCTGGCTTTACAGACAGTCTGAATTCTTAGTCAATTTTGAAGGCATGTATTTGTGCGCTCTAGGGGAAGTGTCCACAGTGTTCATTAGATTCCTCAAAGGATCGTAACCCTTAAAAATATTAAAAATCTGGGCTGAGAGCTGAGGGGAACTTGGAGTCACCTCCTCATTCCAGCCTTGACCTTGAGGAGACATGACAAATCCAAGCTAGCAATTATGTGTGCAGTACATTGGCACTTGGGACAATGACTGCATTTACTGAGTAAATGCTGAGGCTCTACTATGCATGTGCTGGGGAGCTGATTCAGCCACACTCAGCCTCCCGGAAATGCACAAATGTCCTTGGCTGCCAAGGTCATCTGACAGGAAGCCCTCTTATGTCTCACAAACCTCAAAAATGAGAAGCCCCAGTAGGCATGTCACCCCATCTGTGATGTCCGTGTAGAGTTCACTCCCTGGCTCCAGATCAATCTGCCTACCACCAGTGGTTGGCAAAAGCGTGTTCTGGCTACTAAAGGGGGGGAGGGTTATACTCACAGCAAACTCGTTTTCTGGGTCGACTGTGCCCCTGCGCACAGGCCTGGAGTAGTGGAACGTTTGCACATAATTGGACTTGTAAAAACTGAAAGACAGAAAGGAGTGGAAGTTTCTGGAAGCCAGGCCACCCAGCTGCTGAAACCTTAGACATCAGATCTGGCAGGGCCCTGGTGGTGGCATTTCGAGGTCTGAGTTGGGGTTTCATAAGTGATTTGCACAGGGCTGCAGGGTGATTTAGAAGGTACCCTGGGCTTCTGCAGTTCTAGCATTAATGCACCAACAAGCGGCCTGTGTCGTCATTTTCTACAGTTCATTGGAGGATTTAGAATACCTAAGCACCAAGCTAAGCATCTCCAGAATAATCTCCAAGGATTGCTTTAGGAACCTCAGACACCCTCCTCCATTTTTCTGAATATTCAGGGGAGGATCAACAGTCACTGACAACAGGACACTCTTGTAGCTATGAAGGTGTCCCTGTCGACAGGTGCCTGGCCAAGATGGTGAGGGAGGCTGCCATCTACTCTGCATTGCACCTGTTTGGGATGATGTTGGCATGAGGATGGCTCTTCCTAGAGAGCTTCTGTCACTGGTCTACCCAGAGGGAAGAACCTGCAGGGGGTGGTACAGCCAAGGACCCCCAACCGCCGACCTCAGAGCATACTCATTGACTGTGCAGTTTGATATGAAGCAATCGACGCCTGCCCCTATGTTGCTTACTTTAGCCTTATTACTGTCAGAACACATCCATGGTTAACCCACACCCTCACCAAAGGCTGAATGAATGCTCCTTTGGGAGAACATGCCTAGCATGCTCAGGGCCACTTTGTCCCATCCTTCCACCATTCTGTCACCTGCTGGTCCACACTACTTACTTCCTTGGGTTCATTCTAGGGTCAGCCTGAGGAGAAAGCTCCCATATCAGTTCAATTTGATCCGTACTGAGGACTTCCTGTACACAAAGATAGCCACACGCCCCAACCTGTCCCTCCCATTCATCTCCGGCTTTAGCTTTATTATAGACATAGCCCAGGCAACTGGGGGTAATTCTTTTCTCAAAAGGCAAAGCGGGGAAGGACTGTCTGGGGAGAAAGGCACTAAGGCCTGTCCAGCCACCAACTCAGCCTCTTGGGGTTCTCTCCTTCTCCCCATACCACCCCCCATTCTACAGTGGACTGTGGCTCTTACTTTATGATCTGGTCAGGCACTGGTTTGTTCTTGAACCTGGGATGTTCATCCAGGACAGGCTGCACAGTGAAACACTGGATGTCTATGTCATCCAAGTTAAGGTTTGAACCATGTTTGTTGGCCACAAGAGAATTTCAAATGCAACAGAAGCTGGCTGCGAGCTTCTAGGTTGGTCATTCCGGGACAATGCTTTTATTCAATAATCAAGTGGCTGGCTTCCTACAAGGTCCTGATGACCAGTGAGCACTTAATGGGCTTTATCAGAGCTGACTACCACCTTGCAACACTATCCCAGGGCTCTGCTCTAGCTAACAGAGTTGCTTAGCAGTTCTTAATCACCGGCATCACTGCTATACTGTCATTAACAATAATGCCCTCTAATGAATGGATGGCTATCAATTACAGAGCACAGCTTCCCTGGGTATCAATCTCTCTAACTCCACTAGATGCCACAGTTAACCTCAATTGTTCTTGCTGGCTCCGAGAAGCCAGGCCACTTGTTGAAGGGTCACACAGTTTGTACAGAAAGAGCAGGAGTTTAAATTTTAGGGTTCTTAACTCTTTGCTTAAAATTCTTTAGATATATTCTCTTTTACATCCAGAACTGGGGTCATGGGAAACAATGACATAAAACACCATAGGGGCAGGGCATAAATACTAGAATCCTAGTTCCCTGGATAATCTGCGGGAATTGTGTGCTCATGAGAATGGAAGACCAGCCTACCTTTTAAATTACCTTGCTCAACAACAACAACAACACTTCATTTAAAAGCTTACTATACATAGTGGATCTCCAGCCCTCCTCAGTACAGAGTCAGGATCTGCATTTTCAAAGATCCTCAGATAATATCCAGGCATGATAAAGTCTGAGAGACATACTGATCTAGAAAAATCAAACATGTCATTTTGTCCTCCAGCTCTTGAAAGCCCCAAAGTGGTGACCTATAGCAGAAAGTAAGAAACAGCTGAAAGGAGAGTTCTGTCATTGATTAGTGATGTCTGCCACCACGCACAGGATGCGGGCTGGGCTGGCAAGGCATATTGGCTGGATCTTTGCTTTTCCTTTTCTAGCCCGCCATTACTCATATTAAGCTGGTCATATCAAACTAAGTGGAAAACATCCATGGTCATGTGTTCTTTTACCAACCCTTTTCCCTGTTTTTCATTTCTTCTTCCCCCATCTCTGGCTTCAGGGATTCAAATGAAGTCCTCTCTATCTCCTACCCAAAGGCACCAAAACCTCAAAAGTTCTCCTCCTCCATGGCTCCTACCACTTTCACTGCATGCCTCCCACGAATGAGTTTCCTCTGGGCTAGCATACTGGGGGCTGACAGTTTTCACCTTGAAGGGTCCATCCACATGGAAGAAGGATCTCTCAGAGAGAAAACAACACTTAACCCATTAGTCAGAAACAGTTTCAAATGCTGAAAAGACCCTGAAATCCTAATCAGGCAGCCTGAGCTGGGAGAGCATTCTTTCCTGGGGGAGCACCCTATCTGAGGACAGGGGCTGGCAGACAGTGGTGCTCCCTGACCCATCTCATTGCTCATTTCCAAGGCAAGAACAAGTTAAGCACAGATAGGCTAGCTTCAAATAGCTGTGACATGCGAAAATGATACATGGTTCAATATGTCAGTGCCTACACATAACCCATTGTGAGAACACGGCTTTGCTTACTGGATACATGTGATGATCAGTGACCATTTACTCACGGGGACAGCAGCTAAGGAGTTGTGACTAGAGGGCACAAAGCTCTCAAGACTAACCTTTTACAGAAAGGTTTGCCAACACTTCTCTTAGAGACAATTCTAGGCCGTGTATATTGATCTGAGCTGTGGGCGCTCATCCAAATGGAAACTCCAAACCCATGATTTCGGAACTCTCAAATTATTTAGCTAGATTCTCCACACCTGGTGCATGGGCTGGCAGCCGCAGACTTTTACTAGACTTTCCATCTACGTGCCTTCTGCCATCTGGGCACCTTAGAAGATGTGAGCACTGCCACTTTCCCAAACCACTGGACACCTTAGAGAAGATGTGAGCTCTGTCACTTTCCCAAGCCACATGTTGACTTTTTAAACAGCAGAAGGTCGGAGGACAATGTTAACAGTTCAAGGTCGTGGTGAGCAGCAGACCTGCGTTCAAATCCTCCCTCCACTGGGTTCTTACCACCTCTCTGTGCAAGCTTTCTGTCCTTCAGTTTCCTTAGCAATAAAATGCACAGTACACAATAGGCTCATCTCAGAGGCTTATAGTGTGGCAAAGGGAGGAAAAGATGCCTACAAGTGAAGTTTATAGAAAACAGTTAATAGCATTCTCGTCCCAATCTTTAAAAAAAACAAAGGATGGTATAAGAGAGACAGACAGAAGTTGGCATTTAAAACTCCCAGTGTCTCATCTAATTACCTTCTTGACCCTAGGCAAATCGCTTCATCTCTGCCTTGTATATGCCCCTCAGTGGAAAAATTTCACCATTCTAGAACACTCTATGGGCTTTAAGGAAATAATATTTGCACTCAGTCTCCTGAAGAGACCTAGCAAATGCCAACACTTTCTCTCTGATTTACCGGCTTGTTCCTGGCACTGAACCAGACCACGGGGTCTTAAATATAATGTCATGGCTGGAGGACACGTGCTCCCTCTTCCATAGCACATCAAAGGCCACACAGCTGTTCAATACCTGGGTTCCACTATGGGAGCCTTAGTAATAATCTAAGACTCATATGTAACCAAACTGGCCTTTGAGGCCAGCCGGCAGCCACCAGTTGCATGTTCTCCTGCAAATGGCTGTGGAGGGCAGGCAGGAAGGGCCGGCAGGCATAATGAAAAGGTCAGCGATGAATATTTATCACCCAAGGGGAAAAATATTTGGATTAAGGTTTCCAGGAGAATAGGCAGAACAGCCGTGGAGTGGAGCCTGACACCCCTCTTTAAAAGGCTGTAACTCTATCTGTGCTAAAGGGTGTGGTGCTGGGACCCCAGCTGAGGTAACGGGTTTCCAGGCTCCACAGCCCACCTCAACCTGTCCCCTGCCTCCATGATCCTGTCTCCTGCTGCGGCAGGACACCATACAGGAAGACACCAGCCTTGTTTCATGGCTGCAGCGCATGCGCATGCGCCCGCCCAGCCCCTGCTCCTGTCTCTGCATGCCGCTCCATGCATCCCCAGTAAGCTGGTCACCTCTGCTCCTTCCTTCCATCTTCACCCGGACCGTCCCTCCCTTTGATTTCTTTCCTTTCCTTTTCCTTTTGTTAAACAATGAACTTTGTGGGGCACTGTGGAGAGGCAGGGGCTTAGCATGGAAAACAGGCAACATAGGTCTTTCCTCGGGACCCGACATCCCCTCTGTGTTCATGTATCTTTAAAATGCAAACAACATAGAAAGAATGAAGAACAAAAACAAAACGAGCTTGAGGTCACAGGGTCATGATGAGCCCAGGAAAGGCAACTTTAGATAAGGTGCCAGGGAAAAGCTCTTCTTCCTGAAAGTGACACACCAAGTTAGAATTTGATAGAGGAGTGGAAACCAGTGGATCCAGGAGCAGAGGGAACAGCATTCTAACGGAGGGAACAGAAGTGGGGAAAGACAAGCAGTTGTATTTCAGAAATTAAATGGAGTAGCAGAGAAACCTAGGAGCTGGGAGTGAGACTCTTGGGCCAGGTGGGGTCTGGGGCCACCTTGAAGCTTGGCTCAGGATGGCTTTAGCTTTAACCTACTAGCAATGTAAAGTCCTTTCAGTCCTGTGGAAAGGCATCTACACACAGCACTGTGTTCCCTGTCCTCCCTCTGTCTGGGCAGTCCCCCCTGCTAACACTAAGCTCTAGCCACTTGATGCAAATTTTATTGTCAAGGAACAGTGTCTCTTGGCCTCAGTACCCTGCACGCCTTCCTCTTGGCATGGGTCATACTTGCATAACAAATGTATGGTAGTGTCGCTAGCTGTCCACATGTCTTGTAGGATTATAGCAACTCTGTACCTACCGGAAGGCAGACCACGTTGGGTGTGAAACCCTGTACAAAGCCAGATGCAGAGCTAGGCACCAGAGAGGGCATTCATGATGAGGAAAAACAAAAAAAAAGGAATGGGGGAAGGGCTACCCATGGGACGTCCCCCTCCATGAGCACCAGGATGCCACTTATACCAGATGTGCATGATATCTATCTGTCTTCATATATACATTAAGCAATCTCAAAATGACTTACTATGCCTAAGAGGGCAAATGATAGATAGTTATTTGCCATCTCGTATACAGTATACACTTTCCCCTCTGAACATCACAGCCTACATCTAGTTGAATCCATGGAAGTGGACCGCGCAGTTATAGAGGAACAGTATAGCAGAGATGACTTTTCTAGATCCCACACTTGGAGACTCTGGGGTCAGCTCTGAGCTCCGAAATGGTGCTCATTTAAAGCATTGGCCGGCCCTCTGGCTGAGACATCTTCCAAGGATACACTGGCCTGGGGCGTTCTTCACATCATCTCCTGGGGCAGAGGTTGTGTTCATCTTTTCTGCGTTGGGGAACTGGCTCAGAAGCTGCATCTGGAAGTCCTCTCTTCGCTCATACTCCTTGCCTCGGTAGATGAACACTTTGTTCTGCAGAGAAAGGACACGTGTCAGAGACACCAGGGCCTGGGCATGCAGAGCTGAAAGGCGTTCAAAATGAGCCTCGGACTGGTGGAAGGGGGTTAGCTTTGGGTATGTCTTTCTCCTCTCAGCGTCTCATCAGTTGAAGTAGGGGCTGACTCAGCTGGACAGGGAGACCAGGGACAGAGAAGCTACAAATAGCCATGCCACACCCACTTCATTTACATGTCTCTAAAGCTGCCCTTCAATGAGGCCAGAAGGCCTGGAGCTCTATGCTGAAAGGGACCAATATCCAGGCCCTTCATTACCTGGCCCTTGGCTCTGAGTTTATGCAGGCATTTTCTTTACTTTTCTCTGAACACATAAGCCTCCTCTAGAACATAAGGTACGGGGTGATTTGAACTATCTGGGGACACTGTCAATTCCTGGAACCATCTTTTGGTTGTGATAACTAAAGGTTATGATGTTTCTGGCAGTAAGGGAAGAGGCCAAGGATGTGGCTAGGCACCCCACAATACACAGGGGAGAAGCCTCCACAGCAAGGCATTCTAAGGCCTCACATAGCTAGGTAACAAAAGTAGAAAATGTATTCCAGACCATGTCTGTGCCATCTTCATTGAGTCTAATGGCAGTTCTTCTGTCCAGACCTAAGTTACCTGTATGTGCAGCTCCAAGCCATCCAGGCATTAGAGGGGCCAGGGATCTTCAAAAGTTCACATGGCCAGACCTCACTATAGACTGGCTAAAGTGTAGTCTCTAGGAATCATTCCAGGAATACTCTCAGCACGTGGTCAGGAGAGTCTGATACGCAAACAGACCTGAGCAGCCTCCACTGCTCCACCCAGAATGTTCTCTCCACATCTACCCCACATCTGTTCGTGGCAGTCTCTCCTGTAAGTCCACTGTGGCTTCCATGTTGACTGGAGACAGGGAGAGGCTTAGTAGACTATACTGTAAACCCAGGTCATTTCAGGGGTCAGATCTGTCACATACCCAGCATCTTCCTGACTCACAAACAGGAAGCAATTCGGTGTATATCAAAATTCAACCTGCTATATGCTAAGAGCAGCCACCAAGACACTGATTAGAAAGGATGTTGCAGGAACCCTGCATGTCTGAAAAATTCGTTTGGTGGTCACAGGATCAAAATTACTTCCATAATGATACCTAAGGTGTCATTTTTCCTTCTGGTTCATGTTTGATCCTGCATATAGCTTTGCCGGTGGTGCAGGAACGACATGATAATGACAAATCAACACCCCCATGGGCACAGAGCCCTTTGTCCTCAGGTCAGGTTTCAGAGGGATTTACAGAAAGACAAGTCACGTTTACCCTTTTTGCTATTTTTGATTTTTTGCTTGAGATGGGGGTTTCTCTGCATAGCCCAGAACAGCCTGGAATTTTCTATGTAGTCCAGGTGGCTCTCTCTTTCTGATTCTGTCACAAATGTTCCTCACTGATTTTTTTTTTTTAAGTCACAGCTATTGTTTATTATTTATGTTAACAAGAGACCCGGCACATGGGTTTTTTGTTATTTTTAAGTAAGTTGCCAGACATGTGAGATTTTTCTCAGCTTTTGTTCCGCATGTGATACACATTTTTAGAGATAGCACACAAATGAAGGGATGCTCTGTGACTTCAATAAACATGAAGAGAGCAAAGGGAGCCTGTGAGCAAACAGAGTGAGAACAACTGCCTTGGAATTGCTTGGTAGCAGATCTTATGTGGTCTTTTAGTGAATGCCTCATTCCTGCGATGGAACCCTTAATACTCTTCCTTGTAGCTCCATTTGTGGTATAATTACTACCATTGATGGTTAGGGTGGTAGAAGTGACTTAGGACTCTACTAGGGGCAGTGGCAGTGCTTGGATAGAAGAACTCAGCTCCTGAGATTTAAGCATCTAAGAACAAGCAGATCTTCAAAGCACAGAGGAATGGCTATGATCCCAAGGTCCCCAGACCCTAGCCCGAGTCACTGGCAAACCCACCCGCAGAAAGGAGGGGAATCCCTGGCCATAGTATCCAACAGCAAAGTAGTCTGGTTTGGGTCTAAGGATTTTCATGATGTTTTCATAGAATTTGGCCTGCTGGGTCTGAAAAAGAAAAAAGAAAAAGAAAGCATGGCATGAATCAAGACAATATAGTTGTGTATCGGAGGCATTTGCAACTGAAAGAATCCACGGTTATGACATCATCCTCACCCGGAACCAAGTGCAGATAATGACATGTCTGAGGCTGAGCCTGCTTCACAGTGTGTAGAGCCATGCTTAGAGCCCATGCCTATCATGTCTACCATGCTAGGTAACCCACTTAGAGGAACTCAATCACCCATTTCATACCCATGCCATTCTTGTGAGTATCTCCAATACTTGAAGTAAGAACTTGGCAGCTGGTCCATATGGAATCGACCCCAGTGACCTCCAGCTGGGGACCCTGCCGTCCCCATTGTCCTCCCTTCTCTGTGAACATGTGGCAGTGACAGGCATTTCTGAAAGTATATGGATGACCAAATGCCTCCAGATAGAGATATCTTCCTGCGTGTGTGCACGTACCTACCATATTTTGTGCACCCCAAGAGGTGTGTGCTTTTCAAATGCTCCCATCCCTGAAAACAGTCTGCAGCCCACTCCACACTGCACAGCATCCTGCAGTCGCTATTGGTCCTAAAGAAATCTTGGCATGGCACAAGCATGTGAAGAGTTGTGTCACAAGGATCACTTGACCTAAACATACATGTGGATCTCCACAGGTCCCTGGATAGTGTGTGCTTCATTCAGGGATGTTGATTAGCAGTATTTGGGATGCCCTAGCAAGTGTCTGTGCATAAACTCACACATTTGGAAGACTGTACACTCTGTGTCTGGGAACATGTGTATGTTCGGGGACTATTGACATTGAGTACCCACTGGCACTGACATATTTGTATTTGAGTCTTATCTTACATAAAGCTAAGAGATCTGCAGACTTTCACATGATTACCAGTCTAGCCCTCCATCCCCCACCCTAGCCGTCGATCCCCTCAACATTCTGATACTTAGTTTACCATTGTCCTGGACATGTCTACATTGGCCTTTATGGGCTGACAATAGGGATCTGGGAGCACGACATTTGGACAACCATGGGTGGTGGTGAGGATGAAGGAGCAGTCAAAAAGTTGAGCTTGATTCCCTCTGCTGAGCCCAGTTCCCTGCTAATCCCTGACAGTGCAGGCAGGGAAGGCTGGTTCCTCTCCTTCTGATCTCCCCCACCCCAGTCCTGAGCATCAACATGCTAATGGGAACAGCCAGATGGGAAGCGTGTTAATGTGATTTATCTGTTCATCGAAAAGCACAAAGTTGTGCTTTTATTTAATTGGTTTGGTGATTTGTGAAACCTTTACTGCAAATGCAACAGAGCATTTACTGGGAGTGCAGCAGCTGCGGCAGCTGCTGCTCCATCTAACAATGGAGGGGTGGTGTTCACGGAGACCTCATCGGGACCTTTTCCATCCTTCTGTCTCCCTAACCCGAGGGCCTCACTTTTCTCTGCCTGTCTCCAGGGGGAAAGCCTTACCAGGTTCTGGCTGAGCAGCTCGTAGTCAAAGATCTCCATCTCATATTGTTCCGCCAGTTCCTTGCACAGGCTGATGGCCTCTTCCCACATCTACGGGGATCGTCATGGAGACAGTGGTTAGAGGTGCCTCGGCTTTTCAGAGCCTTCGCTGAAGAAGGGATTTGAGCCTTGCTGTCGCCTGCAAGAGCTGCACTGCAGACCCCCTTACCTGGTGCTCACACAGAGCGAGCTTGTGGCTTGGTAGCAGTATAACCTTTCCCAGGCTTCCCAGTCTGCTCCTTTACTGAATAATGGAGTAAGCTGTTTGTATGTGCTCTGATTCTTCCTAAGTACCAGGAGAGAGGTCACTAACATCATACCCATATTCTAGCTGAGAAATGGAGGTTCATCTGCCCAACCAGGAGTGGGCTTGGAGGCCGATCCCAGTTGACTCGGTTTGAAGCGTGTTTGTAATACTTGGTGACTTAGGCTCACTCCCTGAGTCTGCTGCTTCCCCAGCAAGCAGGTGAGACAGGGCAGGCATCAGAATCCTGTGCTAGTGAAGAATGGTTCCCAGTGAAGTAAACAAATACTGAGGTCAGAGCATTTCTGGGGACGAATTGGGTCCCAATATTCAACCTGTGATCTCCTCTGCCAGTTCTTATTGGAATGATGTCGTTGTAAGTTAAGCAGGGAGCATCACTGAGGGGTAAGAATGTACTAGATTATTAGAACATCATTAAAACTTTCAAAGTGGGTCTATGGACCCCAGAGACAGGAGCTTCTTTGCTGCTTGACTTTAAGCCAACGCCAAGATCGTCCCCCATCTTGGATACAGAGGCATCCCTGAGCTCTGCAGCCAGGCGTGGGGAGACGCAGGGCTGGCTGGAGCCTGACAGTCTCAGAGGATACCCATTCCCGTTCCACGCTGGGTTTAAAACAGAAAATGCACCTAAATGGAGAAGCCAGGGGAGGCGGGAGAGGCGAGAGTAAAGGCTGCCAAAATTCATCGTGAGCTTCTTAACGAAAGTGCTCTCTGCATCCAAGCATAGAAATAAATAAAACCAAGCGCGGAGCAGAGGAGCCATGGCAGTAAACCCAAGACAGCTTAGTGAGCAGCATAAAAATGCTTTATGTGCCAAGAGGACCCCAGTCTGCCAGCTTTACCCTGAACAAGAAGGTTGGGTAATGAACCTGGCTGGGCCAGAGAGCTGTTTGACACAACAGGGTGTGTGTGTGTGTGTGTGTGTGTGTGTTTGTCTTTGCCAGCTTCTCACCAGTATAGGAACAGGAAGAAACAATCAATGGGGTCTCCATGTGCTAAGAGATTTCTAAGAGGCTAAGAGGGGGCAGGGCAGTAGTCAGACACCCAGCATTTCCTCCAGTCCTTTTGGACCTCTGGCAGGCACTGATCTCACTGGCTTTACACAATAGTTATGGAGTAAGTGACTGGGTTCTGGGGAGAGTGCATGAACATCCATCCATCTGTGCAGTCAAAGATGGGCAAGAGACACTAATTTTGCTCTCATGAACATCAGAAGTGAGGCAAAAAGAGGTGATTGGAACTGTTGGGTTTGGGGAAGCATTATATCAGGGGGTGTCAAGCCAGGCTTATGGAGCGATGGCCTCTGTGTGTCTGTAGGGAAGGAAAGCTGAGGGGAACTAAAGAATTTAGGTTTTATTCTAGAAGCTTCCATGACCATGGTTTTCAGGGTGAGCTGTATCATCTGCTGTCTCCTCTATGCTCCCAGGGACCACCATGTTCCTCTGTCCCCACCCTTGTTATTGGACAATACCAAAAGAAAACATGCAAAGTCTGACAATAACTGACGTGTCTGACTTAGCAACAAGACAATAAGTGCTTTGAGCATGGGGCGTTCGCGTCTTCCTCCTCCCTGCTCAGCTCAGGGTGGCTGAGTCAAATCCCAAGCTGGAGACAAACTGTACCCCCTCATGGGACTCTTCCAGTGGGACTGATGTAATCAGCAATAAACAAATGAAAGCTCTTATTTGATGGCTAGTGGGGCGAGAGGCTCAAAGATGGCAGAGTCTCTACCCTCCAGAGGCTTATAATCATAAATTCTAGGACAGTCTTTTCCAAGTGCTGAGCCTTAGGAATTTATAAGCCCTCCATAGACATTACCTCATGTCATCTTTCTGGGGAAAGTGGGAAGAACAGACTAAGACAGAGACGATGAACTGCAGAGGCAGGACAAAGCTAAACCAAGTGTCCAGTGGTATCTCAATAGATGGTGAGAGTTCTTGCCAATCACAGGGAAACAGAGCTATGTGTGAGCGAGAGCACTTAGAGAGGGCCTCATGGAGGAAGTGGCCTAGTTAGGTAGCAATGGCGGCCACTAACAAGATGGCATTGCTGCCTGCTGGCTACCATGCTGGCATTTATGACCTCTCCCCAACCCCAACCCTCATGTTTTCACTTTACAACTAAGAAACAGTATCTCACTATGGTACCAAAAAATCTGGAACATCAGAAGAGCCAACTGTGGATGGACATGAGCAATGAGATGCCCAGACATGGAGGTGTACATACTGTGCTGTGTTGTCTGCAGGGCAGATGGCTGCCCTCGGGCTGGAGCTGCCTCAAGGTCTGCTGGAAGCTGGGGCTGAGGAGCAGCTGGCCTGCTTCAGCTCCCGGGCAACCCTGCCAGAATCCTTGCTGAAGAGATCAACGGCAGCATAGTATCACCCATGGAGCTGCCCATTTACCAAACCCGTATCACCAGCTCCTGTGCCCAAGCTTCTAGTCCAGCCACCAGGCGTCCAACAGTGAAAGTGACAAAGCTTAGAAATTGAGGTATTCCATAGTGAGGAGCCAGAGAGCAAGCCAATGAACCCCACGTGAGGAAAGGATTATCCATAGTATCAGAGCTCTTTTCTTTGAAGAAAGAAGGATGGCTCAGGGCAGGGGCTCTGAAGGTGGTCGAGGAAGCTCTCGAGACATCTAAGTAAAACCCTGAAGACTGAAAAGATCCGACCTGAGAATGGAGGGATGTGGAGGGGTTACTCCAAGCTGGGCAAAGCAAATACAGTGGTCCAGGTGTTGAAAGGAAGACTGAGAGACCTGTCCCTCCCAATGGCCAATGCCCCCACAGAGAGAGGACAGCAGGCTCCAATTACCTTTCCTTTGTCAAAGTAGCCTATAATGGTCTCATAGAGTGTCTCCTTCAGCTGCCGATGGGTCTGGGGGTGCTGCTGGCCTGTCTGCATGACCTGTGAAGCACACTGCTCATCTGACCACTGCCGAGAGAACACAGGGAAGGGAAACAGAGATAAGTGGCAGCCAAGGACAGAAGTCTTCCCAGGAGAGAAGGCAGAAACCTCCCTGACCAGGTCCTGTCCTGTCTCCCTTTCCCCATCTTAGCTCATCTTTGAAAACCCAGGGTTCCATGGGGAAGCTACCCTCACAGGTACGAGTCCTTGGGGTGCATGGAGGTTACTCTCTGGTTCTCATGATGTAAGACAGAGAAGGTGACCCAGGGACCATGAGCTATGAGAGTATTCCCACCGCGGAGCAAGATGAATCCTCACAAACACTTCTGGCCTCCCCCAGGGTCGAGGTGTCTGTGGTCAGACATATGCTGTCTGCGATTTCCATTTGTGAAGTGATTCTGATTTTGGCTAAATTGGGCAACTTTGGCTTTCTAGTGGTTTCACAGTGTGGACTTTGGGGATTTTCTCTAAATCCTAATGAGACATGGCCACAGGGCTTCAAAAGCTGAAGGAAAGAATTCTGTGCCTTTGCAGAAGCATCCGCTAGACACAGAAAGCAGCTCAGTGGGCATGCTAATGATTTATCCTCGACAACAAGTTAGATGCTATATAATACTGAAGATATACGTCCCAGGACTTTCAGTTATTAAAGGTAAAGGTCACTCGATACGGCGAGGAACAGGCGAAATAGCACGGAGAAGAGGGCTACTGATGGGGAGTTTGAGGGGCACCAAGAAAAGGAAATTCCCTTGACTTTCTTCCCCATTTCTTTTGATTCTTTCTTTCATCCTTTTGAACACTCTTCAACTTGCTGTGAGGACTTGGTGGGGGAATCTCCGCATGGATGTATTCCTGGAACAGTACCTTGAGAAGCCAGGTGTGGAGGAGGAGTGTATAGGCAGCCTCTGTGTAGTTGTCACAGTCCAGGTGAAGGTCACGCAGTTTATACAGGTATCTGTGTAAGGAGAAATGGAATGAGTTACAAGATGTGCTGATAAGGTGTCTGGTGGGGACAGGAAGGAGCCAGACAGAACAAATGGATTCTTGCATAGGGCACAGGGAGTCCTTCGGTCCAGTCATCCAGCCTTCTACATAAGTGGTAATGGTAGAATTTAATATTTGTTGGACCCTCAGTATGTGGCAGGTGTTATGCTAAGAGATACCAGGTGCTTTGCTAAGTGATGCTAGGTGCTATGTATGCTAAGTGATGCCAGGTGTTATGCTAAGTAATGCCAAGTGCTATGTTAAGTGATGCCAGGTGTTATATTAGGTAATGCCAAGTGCTATGCTAAGTGACTTCTCCCTTTCTACTCCTGAAACAATGCCTGTCTTTCAATATAGCCTAGGCTAACCTAGAACCTGACTATGTAGGCCAGGCTGGTTTCAAACTATATTCTTCCTATGACACCCTATGTGCTAAGTGTTGTAAATGCTTTGGATTGCCTGATCCTCTTGACAACCCCATGCGATGGGTCCATTAGGGATATCCATATTCTGACAAAAACAAAAACAAGAAGTCAGGGGCTATCCTGGACAGAACTCAGTGTGCCGTAGAATGGTCTGTCTGCCTAGTGTGATATGATGTGGAAGCAAAGGAAGGAAACACATGCTAACACATGCTAACACACACGTGCCGGGATGTAAGCCTGAGTAGCGTCTCGATCATTGTGAGAGTCCATGAGAATGCACCTCATGAAGGGATGCTCCTGTCCTCTCGTTAAGGTGCTCTGGGAAAGCATGAAAGAGAGAAGAGCAGGGGAGACAGAGAGGCTAGAGAGGCCCTGAGCTGTCCACAGAGAGACTCTGCTATTCAGACATACTGACATTCCCACTCTTTGCAACTGACATTTTACTTCTGAGCTCTGAGAACTTTTCGAGGGCGGAAAGGATCTAGGAACCGAGGCCAGAGCCAAGGGAGGGGGCTTTGATAAATTATTGATAATTGATCCTACAGTACCAGGTAACAGCAGACTGAAGCTTCTGAACCAGAGAGTCAAAAACAAAACTTTCTTTAGGGTAAGTCCATGTTCTCAGAGATTCGGTCACAGTGATGGAATGCGACTAACAAACGTTGTTTTCAGAAAGATTTCTAGCCGGACAGTTGAGCTGGGGTGGATGGGAAGTGGGGGAGCAGCCCTGGCAGAAAGATTCAACCTCATTCTGCCAGCATTGATTGAAGGTGAGAAAACTTGGGGCCTGTGTTAGAACAAAGAGAGAAGGGGGACGAAGGAGGGAGGGAGGGAAGGAGGGAGAGAGGAGGGAGCTGTTTATACACACACACACACACACACACACACACATAAATTATTTTATGTGCATTGGTGTTTTGCCTGTGCTTATGTCTGTCTGAGGGTGTCAGATCTTGGAGTTACAAACAGTTGTAAGCTGCCATGTGGGGGCTGGGAATTGAATCTGGGTTCTCTGGACAAGCAGTCAGTGCTCTTAAAAGCTGAGCCATCTCTCCAGCCCCAGAGAGTGCAGTTTTATATCCACAGCAATGTCTGTCCACTCTCTTCCCCAACCCACAATGCCCTGCTTTAACAGTCATCAGTGAAGTTTGGGATTTGGAAACACCTATTCTTCCTACAAGGCTCAATCCAATCTTTTTGCCTCCCTACCGACTGCCCATGAGACCCCCTGATGTTCAGCAGCATCCAGGAGAGTGTCTCAGGGAGACATTCCCCCATGCTATTTCAACTCCTGAACCATCTAAGGCTCCCCTCTACTCTCCTTTGTTAATTTGTGGGCTTAACCGTCTGCTGTACAGCCCCAAGGAAGAAATTTTAATGAGCCCACCAGGGCTATTGAGTCAGATGTCTCTGTGTGCTTGAGTGAGGTACCACAGGGAACAGAGAATGGCCTGGCCACAGCTGTGTCTAAAAGGGCCACCACCACCCAATGAGGTGACAATGCCAGAGTGAAAGGAGGGTAAAGTGTTGTGATGACTTCTGAGCTTTACAGAAAAAAAAAGAACTGTCAGTTTTTGCAAGGTCTCTAGATGTAAAAATGTTAGCAACCAATTAAAAGTGTTTTAAATACTCTACCTGCCAAAGAGAACAGGCTTTCAGAACATCACAACGGCTGGAGTAGGCCAATATGGCGGCCTTCCTAGATTAACACAGGCCCCAATCTCCAAGCCTGTGGGGGTCTGGGACTTACCATCTGTGCTTCTGATGGAAATGAAGGAAGAGTTTGGAGAAAGGAAAGCTTGCATACAGGGCATATAGGGAGAGTCTTGCCTCTCACCCTCAAAGCAGAAGGCAGAATGATTTATTTTGTTTTGTTTTTGTTGTACCAAAAAAAATAAAAAAATAAAAAATAAAAAAACAGAACAAAACCCCACAACAGTAGCAGGTATGACTCATCTCCAAAGGCCACAGTACAAATCAAGAACCTAAAGACAGTGGTAGGCTCAGCTTTTCACAGAACATGCTGCTTGGCTGTGGACTCACAGGAAGGAGCACAGAAGCCAGTGGCTAAGAAGCCATTGTTGCCATTTATTCAAGAAAAATGTTGGAAATAACAGACCTGTTTAACAGTACAGATTTGGCTATGTAAATGACAGCACATTCTAGAAAGGAAATTTTATAGTTTCATAACAAGTGATGTTGAAATACATCTTGTCAGGTAAAAAGAAGTGAGGGATGAATTATTAGTACTAAAACTCCGTGTTTGCAGAAATAGCGCATGCACAGAATTAGATGTATATAGAAGCATAAAAAGCCTGAAAATATGTATGTGTTTTAGAGATTTATTTCATATTTTATTTTGCTAGTCTGTATTTTATGAGGCTTTTTGTTTTGATAAAGAAAAATCTGTGTTATTTTTATAATGAGTAAAAAATAACAGTAATACAGTTGTGGGGTTTTTCTTGCAGGAAAAATATGAGACGCTGAGAAAATTGGCAAAGGAGGGGTTTTTGGTCTAGGCTAATGTCCTCAGAAAAGCCTCTTATGGTAAACTTAAAAATCTAGTAAATGCCTAGCAGGGAAGAGATATGTCATGTGATATTCTTGTCCATTTTATTTATTTATTTTTCCTATCATAACTATTTGTGTGTGCATGTGTATGATATGTGCATAGAAGGATATATATGTCACAGCACATGTGTGGTCAGGATACAGCATGAAAGAATCGATTCTTTCCTTCTCCTATGTAGGTCTCAGGGATTGAACTCAGGTCTTCAAGGTCTTGGATGCAAGCACCTTTTCCTGCTGAGTCATCTCACCACTCTCTCTCTCTTCCCTTCAAAGCAAGCCAACTAAGGGCTTACCATGTTCTGGGACTAAAGAGGATTTCTCATGCTGCCCCACGACAGAAGCAAATAAATGCATAGCTTAAATGACATCATTTAAGAGAAATGCACACAGGAGGACCACAGACCCCAGACAGCTCCAGGCCGCTCTGTGGGGACAACCGGGAAAGAACAGAAGGTACCATCAAGTCTTGGGAAATCGAGAGGAATCAGAACACCAAAAGCCAGGTGCTAAGAAGACAGGTCTAAATTCCGTATCAGGGGCAGTAATGATACGGAACGAGCAGTGATGGACACTGAGGTACCATAGCAGGCAGAGGCTTTAGGTGATAAAAATCTTACCTTATGTACATCTCTTCCCGGTTGTTATCTTTGTAGAAATTCTAGGCGAGGGAGGAAAAAAGATGGTATTGAGTGCTTTTCTTTGCAGGGCTTTGGGGAAAGAGAATGTGGCAATGGAGAGGGGAAAAAGATCGCTGCTTACTGCCTGGGAACCCCAAGAAGGAACAAGACGTTCACTTTGCCAAGTGCACCCAATAGCCTCGTTGGGAGACTTTGCTCTGCAAGGCAGGTCTCTGACTGTAAATGGATGGAGGAAATGTCTCAGGCATCACATATTAGGGGAGGCTGCGAGTCGTTTGCCAGGCTTAGTGGTAGGCTGTCAAGACTGGGCCAGACTACTTTTTTAAGGCAGCCTGGCTCAAACATAGACCCCCAAGTACACATCCTAATTCTGACAGCATAGAACCTTCTGAGTCTTTATATTCCACAGCTAAAGTACTTAAACTCGACAGTGTCTGGGAGATACTCCATTGCAGGCTTAGATGCTATTGTTTGTTTGTTGTTTTGTTATTTAAATTTTGCTCTTGTTGTTACTGTTTTTTGAGGTCGTCTCCAAGCTGGTCTCAGATGCATGATCTTCCCACATGAGCCTCCTAGGATTACAGGCCTATTTCACTAGGCCTGGTTCTTAGGAGTTGTTTGTCTGCCTGTTTTTTTTTTGTTTGTTTATTTAAGAGTCTGTGTATATGAATATATGCCACGGGTGTCTTAGTGCCCATGGAAGCTAAAAGGGAGTGTCACATCCCCTAGGGCTGGAATTATAGGCAGCTGAGAACAGCCTGACATAGCTATCAGGAATTGAACTTGGATCTTCTAGAAAAGCAGCAACTTACTGAGCCATCTTTTCTTAGTTAGGGGCTGTTTAGAGTAATAGTTTCCCTGGACTCTGCTACTGGAAGTCCTACTCTTGTGACAGTCTAAACCAAATCCTTATGGATTTTGAGCCCGTCTAAGAGTCACTTGCAGGATGTGAGCATCCGCACCCTCCTGAGACTTAGAGAAGAGCCAGTGACGTGTTCCAGGCCATGCAGGCAGGGGGATTGTAGTGTTCATTGTTATGAGTTCGCCTGACAGTAGACCCTTGCACTGTTCCTGTCTTACTGCTTTGGATGTCCTTGTCCCAGGCATGTTCTGATCTGGCTGACAAAGGTCAATTTCTTCAACCATCTCCAGCCTTCCTTAGAGAGAAACTGAAAAACCCCTCTCCGCGCTCTCTATGTAAATCAGGCCTGGTGGAACTATTAGCATTGGATTTCTTTCTGCTGTAGTCAGGACTTTTAAAGTCCCTTTGGCATTCCAAAAAATCAATAGCAATATCTAAGCTGTTACAAAAGAGTCCACATCGATAGGAGAGGCCACACAACAGAACCCAAGGGGCAAAGCTTGTATTTCCGGAGCTCCAGGAAAGGCAGGTGGCACATATAATGTGCTAGATATTGCTATCTTTCTTCTATGGATGCATGAAGTCCTTAAAGGACGTCTTCATAGCTCCCACTTTGTATATAAGGAAACTGAGTCACAGGAAACCTCAAGACACAGAGCACAGACGCTGGATTTTAACCGTCTTTGGCTGAGTTCCACATCAGTTAGCCTTGCTTCTCTCCCAAGAGCACAAGTGAGACCCAAGCTTAGCCTGCAGTCCCCAGGGGCCTGGCAGTCACTCACCAGCAAGTTCACTGTGCAGCTCATACGGTTGTCTTTGCTCTCATCTGTCATGACTCCCCGGTAATCCAGCAACTTCTCCAGCAGCCCTTTGACCAAGCTCACGAAGTTCTCCACCGACTTGGCAATGGTCGGGTGGTCCGCTGTGCACTCCATTAGGCTGTGAGGAGAGAGGGTGCTGAGCTCACACTGGAAGCTGGTTGTCAGCTGCAACACTATGCAAGTGGCCACTGAACCCAAGCTCACGGTTGGCATATTTTCTTCACCCAAACAGTAATCTATCTATACAGCACAGCAAATATTCTTATACTACCAGAATGGGAAAAACGAAAATAAAAATATCCCCATATGGCTAGTAGTGTGTGGGTGGGGTGGAGGATGCTTATGATTTTACCCCCAGTAGTAGTACAGCAGATAACTATTCTGAGTCGTGATTCTCACAACACCTAGCAATGTTTCACATGTATATATCTTCTGATTCAACAACTCTTCTTCATGGAATCTTTTCTATAGGAGTCTGTGCTATAGATGTACTTCTAGAACTACACTAGGGTATATTTATAGGATTTTAAAATTGTATAAGATAGTGAAAGATCTGTAACCAACTAAAGTGTCCATCAAGTAGAAAGTGGTTAGGTAAAGTGATGTATTTTCACACAACATGATTCTGTGAAGCCATTAAAAAGTATTAGGAAATGAATCGATGACATAAAATGCTCTATAAAATACACAGTTAAATGAGATGCGTAAGTATCTGAACATTTTATTTTTATTTAATTGATTGTTTTGGAGATGAGCATATCCCGAGTACTATCCTTAGTATCATAAGAAGAACTCCTTTAATGCCTCATCATGGTCTACTGCGAAGCAATCCCAGTGCATAGAAATACTAAGGGATGGCAAGGCTGTCTAACTTGTTCAAGGTCACACAGTTGGTACATGGCTGGCTCTGGCATCTCTGTCTTCATCACCCAATACTGTGAGTGTAAAACTCAAAAGATGTCACAAGACATCTGGTCAGGAAGGACAAACACTAGCCACTTAATTGTCATCTCTTCCATGTGAGGAAGAGAGATGTTCTGTTGTTCTACTGAAACATAGGAATGTTGACTGAAAAAAATACTATAAAATTAATATAAAAATATTACCTTGCCATCTTTAGACACTTATCAGCAGATAAATACGGTACTAGCATACTGTATTAGAGAGCATGACTCTAATATGCAGAGAATCATGGCTGTCCTTGCAAATCAAGGTGAGAAATTAGCAAGTTAAACTTGGGGCAATGAAAGCTCTCCTTAGCCACATGTGTGGCGCCAGGTATTATGTTGACCCCTTGGGGAATTTCAACAACCAGAAATTCTTCCTCCCCATTTCTAGAAGAGGAAATTGGGGCAGAGACAGGTTAAAAGGTCAGTCTAAATGGAGACCTTAGGAGTGAACCTAGTCACTGTTCGATTTGGGGAAAGATCTTTCTGCAGGCATTGCAGATGCAGATTCTTGGGTGTCTCAGGGATCCCAAGTTACTTCTCTGGACAGAAAAGTTCCCAAGAGATCTCAGGAGAAAGGGAAAAAAGGAAAGAAAAGAAAACCAAGGATGTAGGAGGGTCATTTCATTCCAGAGGCCATGTCAGGCTGCAAGGAAGTGACATCTCAAACTGTGGCTGGGATCAGACACATCCATCTTGCCCGAAGAGTAGCATTTGTTCCTGGCTCTCAACAAGCAATGCAAATGGCCTGTGATTTACACCAGTCTGGTTCTGCTGCAGCTGTCCCTACTTCTCCGAGACAGCCACTTCTAGCCCTGTTCCTCACCCTAATGATAATTCAGTGAGGCTCTGCCCAGCATTTGGTGTGGGGGGGATTCCAGGCAAAGGGCCTTCCTGGGTTCAAGCCTGGTCAGAAAAAGAGTTCCCAGCCCTGTGACACACTAGAATGTCTGGGGAACTTTTACAAAGCGATGTCCAGCCTACACCACTCTTTGGAGCCTCTGGAGGCTGGGGCAGCAACGATTTGCTCTGAGGCTCTCCAGGTGATTCTCGTGTTTATCTGGCATTGGCAACAACTTCTATGGTCGGGTTTGCTCATTCCACCTGGTGGACTCTATCTGAGAACTCTTCTAATGGAGTCTGATCTGGGACTCTGGGTTGAGACCCTGCTGCCTAGTTCCCAATGCTGCAGGCTGCTAGACCACCCTGTAGACACACAAGGGTTTAAAAGATTTACCTTGAGTGCTTTGGCATCTTTATTCTCTTGATGTGAGGCAGGAAGGCTGCTCACACTGTTGGGGAGGGGTGAGCTACCCACTCAACCAATCTGTATTGTTCTACAAACTATGGATTTGGCGTCAAGACCAAGCTACCTGGAGGTCTTAGTTCAGCAGGGGAGGCAGAGAGACAAACATGAACTCCAGTATGCAACAGTGTGCAAACCTACACTGAGAGCTGCCTGCTTTCCTGTTATGCTCCCAAGCCTGATTCACTGATCATCCTGTCTGAACCCCTGTAATTTCTTAAGGCAGTCACTAGGTTGACTCCCAAGCCATAAGCGAAATATGAAGCCTTTGGGCCTAAGTTCTGATGGCTGTCCTGTCAAGGTCACACAACTCTCTCCCTTGAATCCCACAGTAGAGTTTAAGTGACAAGAAAGCTATGGGAATTGTGGGTCCCTGTGGGTGATGCTTTCCTCAATGGGTGGAGTGTGATGACATCACCCTTTGCAAGCCAAGGTCTAGGGGCCTAAAACAGCAGAGCCTCCCTGCAATTATATACTCAGACTCGGTATAGGAGGCCTCTAGATGGAGGAGTCTTATTATTCCATCCAATGTGGGAGGAGCATTCTGAGGGTAGGGAGGACGGCAGTGCTCTGTAAGTCTGCACTGTACAAAGGCACTTGAGGACTAAGACTCAGCCTCATTCCATGTCTAAACTTTGTTCTCTGGTTCAAAACTATAGCTGGCATGGGATGGGAAGCTCTTTTCGAGTCACAAAAGCACCATCTAACTTCTAAGCAGAACCAGAACTAGACTGGATCTGTCTAGAGAGGTTCTAACCCAGCTCAGGCCCTGCACAGGGGACTAGAAGAAGTGCCACAGGAACTGAGGTGACCCAGCTGAAGAAAGCCTCAGGGCTCCCAATGACAACATTACATTCCAGTTGGTGGATAACAAGAAGGGAAGCTAATACACATGTACTATACACTAGGCATCAGCAACTATGCTAATGAAATAAAACTGAAACGGGAAGAAAGAAAAGCAATCATGAGAAGCACCCTGCAGACCTTCCCACTCAGCCCTGACTGAACTTGTAAAGGGGTGGACTATATATTTACCTCTAATTTGCATGAAGGCAACTGAGGCTCAGGGATGGCAGAAAAAAGAGTAAGGCCCAACCCCCCCACCCCCACCCCTACCCCCACCCCCTGGCAATTCTAAGCAGGCCCGACTTCTGCATTTGGTTTAGTTCATTTTGTGTAAAAATCATTCACACCTCCATCTTGGGAAGAAAATAATGAGCGGCCTTTAATTTCCCTGACCGCTAAGGACTCCTTTGATAAAGAATCACTCAGGAAGGCTTTTGTGAACCCCGCTGGTAGTCTGAAGCCTGCCACAGGGCTTCATCCGCTTACAGAAATGGAAATTGCCGGAGCAAACAGGATTCGGCTCCTGGACAATATTTAGATTCTCCCTCTCAGAACTTGGAGATAAGCACTGATTTCTGCCCCCTGGAGAGTCAGATATTCTCCAGTGGTCCCACCAACTTTTCCAGGATGGATCTGTTTGCAATATGGGTGTGTGGGAGACCTGTATCTGGCATCAGGCAGAGGAAAGTGTACATGAGATGAGACTGTCCTCTCAGGGTCTCCATTGTTACTGCTAAGCTCCGACCATGTTGGGCAGTACAGGGCAGGGACCATGACAGGGGCCAGGGCAAAGCCTTTTGTTTGCCTCTGCTATTAAAGAAAAATATTCAGAAAGGTTTGAGGAAAGAGTCCAAAAACCAGAGGCACACCAGAGCCTCAGTGAACAGAGGACAGGAAATTGGGATGCCTGACCATTCTCCCAAGCCTCCAGAGAAGGCCTCTCAGGCAGGGCAATTAGGAGGCAGCCAATGACAGGAACTGGGAGTCAGGCCGAGGGACTGAAGCATTCATTAAACATGTACCTGCTGTGTGCCAGATGCTTCTTAATTACTCTGGCTTCAAAATAACCACAGGAGCCTATTGTTCCCACTTTAGAAATGGGGATACTGAGGCTGAAAGGGTCAAGACATTTGCCCAGAGTCATGCAGCTGCAAAATGGGGGAGCCAGGATCCAGTGTAAAAGATGCAAGTGGATGATAATCCCCAGAAAAGTGTTCAGTGTCCTCAGCCACTGTGGAAACAGAGATCAGAACACAAGGGTCTTCCGCACGTTCTTGCCAGGGTGGCTGTAATCACTAGGGTGGATGTTAACAGGCGATACAGGAAGAGGAGACATGGGTGCCCTCCTGCTTGGCCAATGGAGAAGAATGTGGAGCTGTGCCCTTGGGTGTCTGCTGTCCCCTCAAGAAGCAAACTCCCTTTATCCTGATATTACCCTATAGCTGTGCAATTCTATACTAAGGTACTATTACTAAACTCACAGATCCAATCTAAGAGCCAACAAAGTAGATACAGCCTAAACAACCACCTCCTGGTTACTAAAAGAAAAAAAAATGAATGAACAGTGGGTCACAAAGTGCCGTAGTCTATGGAATGTCCATAACAGACAAATCCGGAGTGAGAAAGCTGTCGTAGCTGCACGAGGCTATAGGGAGTGTATTGCTACATGCATGCATACGTGTTCAGGGCAAGTGTGCCTGAGGAGTACAGGAATCATTTGTTAGGGTAATGAATATATTCTAATTTTAACTGTTATGTGGTCACTCAGTTCAATAAACACAGTAGAGCAGTGCATGCTGGGTAGACGGCACGGCGTATAAATTTATCTTAACGTTTGGGAAAACCAAATGAAAATTTTTTGATTTCAAGTCACGGTGAATGCTGTTTCTTCTGCACTGTCTGCTCTTGCAAGACTTGGGCACTGAAGTCTTGCAGGGCACGAAGGTCTTAAACCTCCTTTGAGGATGCTTTCCTCAGCATCCTCTGACAATGTGTGTCACCTCCCCGAGCTTAGGAGGGCCCCCAGTGAAACCCGGACCCAAGACAGTAAACCTGACCAGAGATACACGCAATGTGAGCTGCCCACAATCAAATCTGTCAAAAGGAAAATGGCACTAATCACTCCATCTAAAGAGGCGGTTTCCACACCGCCATGTTCTTTTCTCTTTCTAACACGTTTCTTTTAATGCAGCCTACCCCATCAATAGCACAGCACAGGTTCTTCCTGAGAAATGTCAAGCTTCCTCCCAAAACAGTTCCTTCTGTACCACGAGCTTCCTGCAAAAGTCTCCCAGGAGTCCCAGCAACCCCACACCCGGCTGGAAGAGCCTTTGGCCCTCGATGGCCCTTCACAGGCTCCCTGGGCCTCCAGCCTGAACTTACATGGACTCCAGCAGCTGCATGTATTGCTCGTCCCCCCGGCCTCCTTCCACCTCATGGTCCAGCTTCAGGATGATTTCATTTTCGAACTGGAAAAGTGGTTGAAAATGAACAGAAACAACATTAGAGGGCCACGTGCTGAGCCAGTCAATTCATTAGTAGAATCGGAGCATCAGGGAGCAACTATTTCCTCCCATCCCCAGTGACTGGACCTGTGGATTGAAAGCTGACCAGGACTCAACTCATATCCAGAGGGCTGGGAGGAGGGAGCTGGGAGGAGGGCATAAGAGGATGGGGAGAGAGGAGGGAGAGTGAGTACTTCTCAGATACTATTTCGTTTGAGCTTGCTCTTCAAGGATAATTAGAGGTTTTACAGGAAGATAGAAGGGGAAGGGAAACCCAGGCACATACAGAGGCAGGTGATAGGGCCTTCATCAATGGCGCATTGTCTCAGACAGCTATTATTTTAGTCCTGTATTCCTTTCCCCATAGTCTAGTGATCATACCAGACATGATCTTAGTCCATGGGGCTCAAGCATTCTTGGAACAAATATGGACACCCGACGCAGGCCTAGCTCCTAATCAGTGGATTCTAACACTCCTGTCCCAAGAGGAAGTGATGAAGACCCAGGCTGATCCATTGAGTCTAACCTGAGACTTTGTTGGAACTCTTAGCAACAAGTGTGTCACGCTGCTCAGCCTGGAAAGGGAACTGTTGTAAGCCTAAGACTGCTAATGGTGACACCAATGAATGTCTGCTTGGAATCACACTCCATGGAGGGAAGTGGAGAGGAGGGGTTGAGCATAGACGTGATACCACTCTGAGTCCCTGGAAGCCTTCCCATCTCCATGAGTTGATATGCACGAGTGTGTTTTAAAAGACACACACACACACACACACACACACACACATACACAATCATCCAGTTGTGTGTCAGTTTGAATTGATGTTTTGTTACCTGCAGCAATATGTATAAGCATATGCGTATGCATATGGGTATGGGTATATGTATACTGGAAAAATAATAAGATATAAAGGAATAGCAGATCTCGTGTTCTCAGAGACTAGACCAGTAACAGTAGCAGAAGCCAGAGATAAGATTAATAATAAGAAATCAACTTTCTTCTGTGATTTTTCCAAATTTGTTGCATTAAAGTCAGAGTATGTTTTCTGTCTCATGCCAGTGTCAAGAAGCATTTTGCCCAGTAGAAATCATGGCTTATTCAAAATACTGACTTGAAGCATCCCACTGTGTCTCTGTACAAGACTGTGACTCAGAACACTTTGCGTTGTCTTGGTATGTATTCTGAAGAATGCAACCAAACATGTAGTCCACCTGTGTCACTTACTGCTATGAATAAAACTGGTCCTTGTAGAGAGAAAGGGGGACATTGGCAAAGGCCTCTGAGATCTAGGGAGGCATCAGGGCTACTGGGTTTCTAATGCAGCCTCTTCACACTTAGTCTTCATAATATCCCATGAGGCCTGCAGGTCAAGAGTCACCACTGAATGCAATAAGGCATGATGAGCAGCCATCCCTGGTCTGGCACAGCCTCTAGTAACTGCCAGTTATTATTACAGATGATGCAGGGGCTGTGACGAATGTTGGAAGTCTTTTGGCAGCTCTTTCCTATGCATAGAGGATGGATTCCATCGAGTCAAAATCTCCAGGTGATAGAAAGACAGAGGACAGACTCAATATCCCCCCATTCATGTGATACCACCGTTCCCCCCTGCCCCCAGGGTGAAAGAACCAGAAAACTCATGTTGATCTAACACAAGCACCAAAAAGTTTTCTGTAAATTGGCAGAGTTTGGTGAAGAGCTTCTGGAAGAGATAAAGAGAGCCTGGAGTTATGGGTAGGATTGTGATAAATATAAAGGGAAGGGCAATCCCCCATTGTAAAGCTATGGAGGTAAGGATCCAGTACAGCTGGAGCAGGGACTTGGAGGAGGAAAGGAAGGATGGAGGAAGAGAGAGATGAAGGGAAAGGAGGGAAGGGGGAAGAAGGTGAAGCTGTCAGCCAGCAAGCCAGCCTCTGAATTTAGCCTTGCCTAAAGACGTCCCATTACCCTGCTTACAAAGTAAGGAAAGAAAGAAGGGACAGTGAGGCATGGTGGGGCTGTCTGGAGGGGGATGGGCTGTCAGTGTGCAAATGAAGCATGTCCCTTATAGGATGCATCTTGCAGGCATCTCGCCTGTATTATTATTTTCCAACGTCAGGGGCTGGCATCCATAATACTTAGAGATGTCCTCAATATTAAGAGCATAAAGAAATAAGCCCCAAAATAATACATATAAAAATAGACTCTGTGTCTGGGCCATTGGGTTTGAACCTGGAATCCCCTTCAGGTTCAGGAGTTGAATGCTTGGTTCCCAATGGGTGGCACTGTTTTGAGAGGCTGTGGAACCTTCCAGAGGTAGGCATAGCTAGTTTAAGCAGGTTATGAGGTGTGAACCTCTGAGAGTTGCACAGGCCTTGGTTCCTGTCATGCCCTTCTGTGACGTAAACAATATCTGTCAAACATTAGCTACCTTTAACTGAGCTGCCATGCTTGATGTCCTATGATGGACAGAAACCTAAGACCATAAGCCGGAATAAATCTTCCCAATCGTAAGTTGTTTCTATCAGGTGCTTTGGCCATGGTGGTGTAAGGATAGCAAATACATAGGTGTTGGATTCTTCCTCCATTCCCCTAACATACTGATGAGCTAGGTCTTTCTAAGCTACACCATGAGCTGGCAGAGATCCTCTGCAGTGAGCCAGTATACAAAGTTAGGCAGGACAGTCTCTGTCACAACTGCTCAGTCCTGCTCAGTGCTGCAGGCAGCAGAGAAACACTAAGCACGGCGATCACCAGAAAGCTCTATTTACAAAACAGGTGTCAAGGCGGATGTAGTTTGTCAAATCCCTTGTCAAAGCTAACAGCGGCACAATGGCATCCATGATATTGCCGTAAGGAGTGGAGGAGGTTTATACATAAAGCCTCATAAAAGTTCACGTGCACTGAGCGAGCGAGCCCCACGGCCACCACCATGACCATCAGCTGTGCCGCTGTTATTGTTGTGGAACGCTACTGGAAAGTAGCTCTGGGAGAGAAACCCAGCGCTCTGCTGTTGTTGTGGTCTGGGTGGTTCTCCGGGAAATGCTGGCACCATTCCTCCGGGTGAGATGAACTGCTCTTTGGAGCAGAGCACTGAATGGGAGAAATAAGCACTTGTCTCAGGGGTCACAAAAGAGCCTGTCGGGTGGCAAATTGCAGGGTATCAGGGAGGGGGCAGAACCAGAGATGGCACACAGCTCCTGAGGTTTCCGGGATGAGTAGGAGAGTTAAGGTCTCTGATAGATACATCCCGTGCCATGCTCAGGCTTTGATTTGCTTGAGTCATACTTTGACATTTTTTCCTGGCCGTGAGGCCATGGATAGGTCAGCTAATCTTTCTGATGTCCCTTTCTTTTGTCCATTCAATGTGGGTTTGAAACAGTACCTACTTCACGGTGGCAGTCTAAGAAGTTACTGGGAAACCGTGTGTACGAGGTCAAGCCTGGAGCTTGGGGTACAGTGGATTCTCAGTCAGTGTTCACAGTGACTTCTGTGAACATCATTGCATCCCTGTCTCACCATTGATATCATAATCTCACGTACCCCTTACTTACAGCAGCCGTGGGAGATGGATGGTGTCCCCACTTTATCAATGAGGACACAGAGGCATAAGGCCTTTGCCTTAGGTTGCAAAGGCTGGTTGAACATGAGCTTGGTTAGACCCAGGGCTATAACCCTTCCCACATATACACCGCCATGTCCCTCTGACAGGTCTGGCCATCAACACCGTCATTGTGTAGTGCTTAGAATGGAGTCTATCTCCTCCTAATTAATTCCCTCTTCACCCCAATGTCCTATCTATATCCTTTTGTCATTTTCTCACCTCGTCTCTGTCAGGGGTATATTTATAAAGGAAAACATGATTTTGGCAGAAACCAGACTTTGCAGAGGTCTCGTATGAATCCTGAGAACTAATTCAAACCAAGGGTGTGAACCCCAAACTTCCAGAAAGGACCTTCTCTTCTAGCTTGCCAGGTTCTCTTCCACACTTCTGCTGCCTCCCCTAGCAGCTGATCAGCACCCCAGCTATTTATTATGTTGTTCAAGATAATGTTTTCTGATAGCAGCCCTGCCCTGCTACAGCTGAAACATAGGAACCAGGAGACCTTCCTCATATTTTGGGTGCTGACTTTAATGGGGACAGGGAATCACACGCCTGGGTGACAGAGGGGTTACAAAGATGAAGTTGCCCATCCACCTTTGGACTCCGTTCCTAACAAAATGATGGTCGGTGGGTAGAGGCAGGATTGACAGGAAATTGGAGGTAATGATGTCATGTGACAAGAGAGGTCCTGTTTCCCCCTTTAGCCCAAGTCCTAAAGAACCAGGGTAGCCATTTCTTGATCTGGTCTTTAACTGAGCCCATGCATTGCCCCAAGAGCTCCAGTTAGTGACCTGCAAAGGAATAACGATCACCCTACCAATGAAGAGACAGAACTGGAGAGACCCAACCTCAGCTTAGTCACATGTCCCCTTCACTTAAAGACTCACTGAGCAGATATGTGGTGGTGGGGGTGGGGGGTGGGGCATCCCATCCTAAGCAGTGACAGAGTTCTCTGAAAGAGTCTGGGAGGGAAGAGTGCTCTTATGAAGAGGACACCAATTGTATCTGTCAGCATTTAGGACTTGGGCTAAAGGGGGAAACAGGACCCTCTGGCCTTGAGATGAACAAGGAGGAGAGAGAGAGAGAGAGAGAGAGAGAGAGAGAGAGAGAGAGAGAGAGAGAGAGAGAGAGAGAACGACTTCCCCTGGGGTTTCCTCTCCTCCATCCCCCATCAATTCCCCCAGCAGACTGGGCTTCTTAGAGTCTAACACCCTCCTTATTTACTTACCCCTCCTTACCCCAGCTGACTATACTACCCTTGAGCCAATCTTGGTCTCTGCAGATGAACCCAGGAGACAGCATAACCTTTCCCAAAGCCTGAGGCCTGAGCTATCTAGGATTTCTCCAGGCAATTAAGCAACAAAGAGCCCAAAGAAGTTAGTTTTAGGCCATTAGAATTAGTTCTAGGCCAGAAAGCCTGGTGTGAACTGAGAACAAAGGCCCAGTCTCCTTTTCCTCTCAGCTCTCCTAGCTCCTCTGGGAAATCTGGCTTCTCTAACAGGGCCACAAGGTCTTCTCCTCTCAGATTGTTTGGGAATAACACACTTAGGCTGGTTTGCACAGGAGGTCTCTAGCATTCTAGACTCCAATCTGGCTCTGCTCTCATGGCTGTTTGAGTGCTCACTGGGGCCTTGCCTGCCTCCTTTGAAGAGGACGGCTTCCACCCTCACTTGCTGTGAGCCCAAAGCCACGTACCTAGGCCAACTCCTTTCCCAGCTGAGCCCCCATCAAACATTACAGATAGTTTTCACAAGGGCACCTGCCCCATTAGTCAGCCTGATTGCCCTGTCTCTTCTGATAAGGGAACAATGAAAAGAAGCAATTGGGAGTCGTGCTTAAAATGAGGTCTCAATCAGACAGTCACCAGATCTTGTTAGTACGCTGTAGGCCAGCCGGTGCAGGTTTGTTCCTTCTGCATGCCTGTGTTCAAGACCTCGTCTAAGGTGTCAGCGGCTGGGAAGTGCTGCTCTGAAAGGTGGCAGGATGGCTTTCCATCTGATGCCACGTGCCTTAAAGACCTCATGTTTCATCTTCCCTGAAACGGCAATTCGTCCTAAATTGTCTGCAGGTACTCACTCTGGGCAAATATTACTTCTAGGTTGCTCCATTCCAAGGGATCGAGTAGTGTTCCTTTCTCCATCTATACTACTCTGTTCTATTTCTACTAAGACTAACTGCAAAGGGGGTCTTTCTGGGAAGTGGGAGCTACCAATATCACTAGGGTATGGGGAGACATGCAGAGTGTCACTTTATAAAGTAATCGTAGCAACAAACTAGTCCCCTATTCCTTATAGAACTGTTCTTTTCAAAGTTGGATTTGGAAGAATGATGTATACAATGCATGCAATATGTCAGCTCCTGGTTAGTGTACACCAGAAATCTCCAAGAAGGGTTACAATGTGCAGTGGTAGCCCAAGGCCTTTCATTGGAAACACTCTCCTTGGAGGATATTGTTGGATTGGTGTTCCATGAGTTCTTTGGAGAAAGCACTGCCCTAGAAGGCTTTCATTCCTTCAGCAGGTGTTTACTAGAAAACACAGTGGTCACAGCATGGGTTTTAGGATAATGCTAACCTGTGTATTGTAAGCTCTGCCTTGCCACAGTCTAGATGTCTGCATTTGGGGGCAGTAAGCATAGGGAATAGCTTAGCAATCTGGGACTCCACTTAGTTTGGGCTATATGTGTATACCTAAGATCCCCAGTTTGCATGTACTATACACACACACATACACACACACACACACACACACTCATGTGCTTGCACATGCTCACACACACATGTGCATACACATGCACACACACATACACACACACACACACACACACACAATTTAAGACTCCAACGTGTACCAAGGCACACATACACCCAACTCTGAAATATGTAGTGTTTCTGTGCCCCCAACAACCATCAGAGACTCCCCTCCTGTAGATAGTTTCTATTCAAATATATTCTCTGCAGCCATGTCTTAGTATAGAAGGTAGGGGCTTCATCCAGGTTACAATGGTTTGGGCTGCATATACAGTAAGACAAACTGTTCTAGAAGCGATCTGTTCCAGAAAAATTGCTAATTATCATCTTATACCTATGCATAATAAGACATGAATATGATTAAAATCATATGTTTCATGGGAAGGGACATGCAGAGTAGAAAAAGATAGCTATAATCTGCCCATCAAAGCAGAGAAGCTCCCAAATGACTAAGGGGTACCTTAGTAATCAGCTTCTCCTTTCTATGAGGGGGAACCTCAAATACAAGCTATACCCTGGTACTATTTCACTCCTGTGGCCTGCTACCATTCTAGACAGTGTATCTGACTTATATTTACCATTTGCTTTGGGATTGTTTCTCTGCTCCTTGGTCATGTCTGTGTGCCTTTGATTAAAACACCAAAGACCTGGACACATGCGATTGAGACACCAACTGCCAGTAAAGAATTCAGGTCTTGAATTTCTGCAAGTTTGTCATTGGTGTCACCAATCTCAAAGATAATAAGAGAGACCACATGAAACAAAACTAAGGAAAGTACACAGCATGTTTGATAGATCGTGAGCACCAGTTAGTGTCTGTCATGGTCACCAGCACCATCCTGATTAGGTGAGGTTGAAAATGAGCCTGATGGTTGCACAGAAATAACCACAGGCAGAGCAGTATGGTCAATACTCACATACCCAAGATGACAAGCAGGGAAGCAAAGATCTCCTAAAGCACACAGCACTTGGGATGTGCCTCACAGGACCAGTTTCAAATGATAGAAAAAGATCAGGAAGAAGAAAAATAAGAACACTCTGTGGGAAAGTCATTCAGGGATGGCTGGAGAGTGGGTAAAGTGGAGAACAGAATAGAGGGAATGATTGACAAGCTCAATAGCCATTCAGAGTGCTGGTTGACATGGGGAGGAGGGCCATGAAACAGCAGCTGGCAGGCATAAACTTGAGAATCATTAAGCCAGGGAAGAGCCTTAGAACTATGATCCATCTAAGGACCCCGAGGAAGAGGAGCTTAAAATCTGTCTCTTACAGAAGTCTTCCAAGGAAGATTATCTGGTGGCAAGATGGGGTTTGAAGCGAGAGGCAGAAACACTGGGTGGAGGTGAAGCACTCCGAGTTCCGACTGGACGTGGGGCACATGGGAAGTGATCAGAACATAAGAGAAATACTCAGGAAAGTATGCAGCATGTTTGACAGACTGTGAGCACCAGTTAGTGTTCATCTTTGAGACTGACCTTCCTAAACAACCACATGACTAAATAGTGCATGCATTTGCTGTGGGAATGGACACTTTCTATCCAGACCTAACTTCTAGAAAGATGTGACCTTAATAATGGCCCTCTTCCCATTCATTATGAGACCTGACTTTTAATGAAAACACTTGAGGGAGAATTATTGCATTTTACACGGGTTCTGTATGATGTACTCAAGGAAGCCTTGCGTTCCTGACATGCACACATGTGCCTCTTGGCTGACAGGTCTTTAACTCCCTTTGTTGTCCACTTTCAAGTTCAGCTTGAATGTGACACTCGACTAATAGGACTTTTTTTGTTTCCTCTCTAGATAATGAAGATTTTCGAAGTCATTCAGGACAATGAAGTGCTGGACAATATTGAAAGCAAGCAGGAGGCGGCAGGGGCAGTCATTGGGTCTGGAATTAAGGTTCCCATAGCTTGAGGATGGGATGGAAATAAGAACAGGGCAAGAAAGTGCATTTTCATATTGGCCTCAGGCAGGAACTGTGATAGAATAGTGACCAAATGTGATCTGCCAGCTCATTCCAGGCGCACGAATAATGTCCCTATCCTGCGGAAGTCTCTCAGCAAAGCACAGGCAGATGGGACAAGGGTATCATTATGGGAGAAATGGGCTGGGTATTAGGAATGCTGCCATGAATTTCCAATGTCATTCGTTTACCTTTTTGAAAGCCCCGGTCCTTTGATATTCACACAGCATCATGTCGAAGAAGATCGGGATGGTGGCTCTCCTGAGCTCAGCCTCGGGGATAAGTGTCATCTCTAATATAGGTCCGACCATGCCTGGGATAAAGCAGATTTTGTTCTGGCCTGCAAAAGAAGAGGGACAGGGGGCACATGAAATGGTATCTTGATGGCCCTGCTCCAGAAAGTTAAAAGAAAGCCAAACATGGTAGTTAACTTTTTTTTTTTAATAGTTGTTTACCAAGATCCAGGCCGCTCTGATCATTACGTATAAGTTAGCTTGCTGAGGGATGAATATGCCTCATTCCAAGTAAGGCCCGCTTATGAAGGCTGACAGTGATGGTGTGTGTTAAGAGCTTCAGTGTCTGAGAGGGCACAGCCCTGATTGAAGAACAAATGATAGCGGCATGTTTGCAGACATGCTTAAAATTAAATCTGCATCATTTTGCCAGGTGGTGGTGGCACACGCCTGTAATCCCAGCACTCCGGGAGGCAAAGGCAGGCAGATTTCTGAGTTCGAGACCAGCCTGGTCTACAGAGTGAGTTCCAGGACAGCCAGGGCTACACAGAGAAACCCTGTCTCCACAAAACCAAATCCACAAAACCAAAAAAAAAAAAAAATCTGCATCATTTTACCCAGAGGGTAAAAGGATTTACTGCAGAAGCACTAGAACCTGAGTTTGAGTCCACAGAACCCACCCACGAACATATAGCGCAAGTATAGTCAATCTCAGTGAGCCTACGGGGAGACAGGATGACAAAACAGGAGGATCCCGGAAGGCAGCAGAATGGTTAGCAAGCAATGGGGAAAATGAAACTGAGATCCACGTCCAGCGAGGTGGAGAACAGGGACCAACATCCAAGGTAGTTCCCAGGCCTCCACATGTGTGCCCCGTGTGCACACATTTATATCCCCCCATTATTTCTCTGCCTACTTCCCTCCCTTCCTTTCTTTCTTTCTCCCTCCTTCTCTCTCTCTTTTTCTTGCTCATAAAAGAGCCATTATTTAGTGAGCGGCCAGGTCACTGACTAGCCCGTGACATACGTCATAGAGCATTAACTACTGCCGCCATGTTGTTTTCTCAAAATGAACTACAGAAGGCAGCCTGCTGAGCAGACCTCTGTATGTGCTCCAGAGCACGGGGACCAGACATCACAGGGGCGAGGAAGAGAGAACAGTACTGAGGATTGCAGAGTCCCCATGGAGTTAGGACCAAGCCCCAGGACTGCCACCCTTGAAGCCACCATGAATGTGGCCATCAGTAGTGGCTCCTCTTTTCCCTTGAGCTCTACAGCCCAGGAACCTGTCTGGTTTCCTCCAGTGTTAGGCTGGACATGGGGCAGAGGGTCCCAGGGTCACAGAAACATAAGTGGCACGGTGTGCAACTGGCATGGCTCCTTTCGATCAAAGCAGAAAAAGAAGCAGAGAGCAAAGGTCATTATGCGGCTTAAGGTCAGAGCATTTTCCTGCAAACCCAGCGCAAAGAAGCATCTCTCAAGGAAAACCTGCAGTTAAGAGAAGTAGACAAGTCAGGCAGAGCTGAGCAGCATAGAAATGCTCTCCTGGGGCTGGAGGGATGGCTCAGCAGTTAAGAGCACTGACTGCCCTTCTAGAGGTCCTGAGTTCAATTCCCAGCAACCACATGGAGGCTCACAACCATCTGTAATGGTATCTAATGCCCTCTTCTGGTATGTCTTAAGATAGCAGCAGTGTACACACATATATAAAATAAATAATTATTAAAAAAAAAAAAAAGAAAGAAAGAAAAAGAAAAGATGCTTTCCTGGCCGATCAACCCCATCACAGAAGGCATTTGGGTTAGACTTGAATCTCAGTCCCTCATTCTGACCCAAACTGACAAAAGGAACATGCTTTTACCTAGTTCTCCTGGTCTCTAGGGCTTACTAATCTAAGTTTCTGACTTTGTCCTTTGAGATCTTTTTCAAACAACAGGAGGGTTTTTAAATTCAAACTTGAGCGCGATAACAGGCAGAACGTAAATTAGAACTGTCAGATAAGCCACCTCCGTGAGTGCAGTGTGGATGTTGCTTATGCAACAAAGGCCTGTAGAAGGACCAGCAGGCACCAGCGCGACAGGGATATATTTAAAATGTTTTAAAATAAAGGACGGTCATGCAGTGGATTGGGATTTTTAGATACTTTTGACCTGTTTTCTCTGTAGTCTGTTCAGATATTTGGGAGACTGGAGAAAGAAGGGAAAGGGAAATGCTGATCTTTAAATACTCCGTGATTGTAACGGTGCTTACATACTTCCCAAAAGAAATTTTTATTCTTTTATTCCAAAAAAATAATTTAGCACATTGGAAACTTTTGTTTAAGTAACCAAATGAGTACATGGATTTGTATATTTTTTATATACATAAGCACACAAACTCACAGAGAGAACACATTTGTAGCTAATTGAATAGAAACTCATTCTGGAAAAAAAAAGAATTCTCGTTCAAGAAACACCTGCTGCTTGCTGCATGAGGGGATGAAAATGAGGACAGGTATTGGTTTAAGGGTTCTTTTTATATAATAGAGGCTGGATATCACTGGGTAGAGACAGCAATTAGGAAAGGTGTTTAAAATGTCAGCCGGCTAGTTACTGCTAGTTAGGAGTGCCTGGAGGGTCCTGTTGATAATGAGAGTTCAGGAAAAGCCTAGGGGTATGGATGTAAAGGGACCCTGTGTGTGCTGCCCCAGGGCACTCCCCCAATTGAACACCAAGGATCTGAGGTCACTGGGAGAAAGAGCAGGAAAAGGAAGATAGGAAATCTATGGGGATCTGTTTGAGAAGGAAGATAGACAGGTAGCTGACCCCATGAAGGCTGATGCAGGACAGAAGTGGGCGGGACTATGTGGTTCACTACTAGCAGTCACAGCTCCCTACATGTACAACAACAACAAGGGCAGGTTATGACTTTACAGATGTCAGAGTCTGCTAGACCTCCTGGGGACTTAGCAGCAAAGAAAGCATCACTCTCTTCAAAGGGAGAAGCGTTGAGCCTATCTCACTATCCTTCCGACTTCAACTTGAAAAAGTTGGGAGATGCGTGGTCCTGCTTCCCTCAGGTCTATAGAGTCTCTGAAGCTAATGCCCTTGGTCAGGTCTCAGCACTCTACTCCATGACTTTGCGGTACTGAGCATATCATTTGACCTCCCCGGACCTGCAGAATCCCATTGTACACGATAGAAGGGCGAATGGAAAGGGGCTTTTCAGTGTCTGGTGCCTGAGGGGACTCAGCAGCCTCAATGCTAACTGAAGATGGTGTGTGGATTGGGCTCAGCACTGTCGTGGGTTCTAGGAAGGACAGAATGAAAAAAGAACCTTCTGCTATGTGAAAGCCATTTCATGGAAACTTACAGATTTCTCAGCTTTCTTTCTCCACAACCTTGCCAGTATCTGCTGTCACCTGACTTTTTGGTCTTAGCCATTCTGACTGGAGTGAGGTGGAATCTCAAGGTTGTTTTGATTAGCATTTCCCTGGTGACTAAGGATGTTGAACATTTCTTTAGGTGCTTCTCGGCCATTCAGTATTCCTCACTTGATAATTCATTGTTTAGCTCTGTACCCCTTTTTAATAGGGTTACTTGGTTCTCTGGAGTCTAACTTCTTGAGTTCTTTGTGTATGTTGGATATTAGCCCTCTATCAGATGTAGGATTGGTAAAGATCTTTTCCCAGTCTGTTGGTTGCCTTTTGGGCCTATTGACAGTGCCCTTTGCCTTTCAGAAGCTTTGCAATTTTATGAGGACCCATTTGTCAATTCTTGATCTTAGAACATAAGCTATTGGTGTTCTGTTCAGGAACTTTTCACCTGTGTGCATGTGCTTTTATTGCAAAGAATTAACCAGGGAGAGGATTAGGGTGAATTTCCCCCCACTGCTATCACACTCACAATCCTTCATACTGTTCTTAATCCCACTGAATGCTGTCTAACCCATCCCACAGATGTGGGGTGCAAGGCATCACACTCTGAAGGCCATTTGACTGGATGCCCTATCCACCCCTAGTGCCTGCCTTCCCTCCATAGCCTACCTTCTGCCTCTCAGTGGACCCTGCCTCTCCTCCCTTGGTCTCTCACACATGGTATCAGCCTCACTCCTCACTCTGAGCCTCATCTCACATGTGCTCGAGAGTAAACTCTTAGTCCACACTTTAGAGCCCTGAGGTCTAATCTAGATGCTATGAACCCTGTGTCTTTCGAACACTTGAGGTACAGCTACCTAGAGGTAAATGTACTCTAAAATATACAAAAGTCTACACAAGAATACATTTTTCCTATTAAGAATGTTTTATGCTGATTATCTATTAAAGTCGTAAAACTCAGGGATGTGAAGTTAGAGACAATTCCTAGTTTGGAAGAGATTAAGTTCAGGATATTCAGCTTTATACTTGTACCAAAAAAAAATGTACTTCGTAAAAAATTATCTTGAATTTTATTTTTATTTATTTATTTATAAATATTTATTTATTTATAAAAAGAAAATTATTTATTTTCAGTGCTAGAATCAAACCTGGGGTCTTGCAGATGCCGGGCAAGCATTCCAGCACAGAGTTCCAGCTCCAGCTCTATATTTTGAATTCTGAATTTGGATCCTTTTTTTCTGCCATCCAGACATCTCTCATGATGTCAGGCTGATGCAGAGAGCTCCCAGCAGCTTCACCACTGGGAGAAAAAGCAGCCAACATTCCAATGTGGGGGGGGGGGTTACTAAGCTGGGAGAGGGGGGTGTCATGTAGTTTCCACTTACAATGTTTTCAGCGTATGATGAGTTCATTGGTATATAGCACCATTATAATGTGCATCTCTATAGTTAAAACTGATTAATTGCTCATTTTAATTCTTTCCCTTTCTTTGTCTTTTAGAACAGGTTCTCCTATAGGCCATGCTGGCCATGAGCTCCCTATATAGTTGAAGGTTAAGTTGAATTCCCTAGCCTCCTGTCTCCACCTCCCAAGTACTGGCATTATACACAAGAACCACCATGCCCAGGCCTTTTAAACAATCTGTTAATGTAGATGCTACAGCATTGAAAACAAGATACAGGGCCGACGTTCTGTTTCAATAGGACAGGCTTACAGAAGGAAGAGTTTTTGGTTCTTTCTTCTTGGGTGGACCCTGGCTCACATACTCTATAGGGTCCTTATAGACTCCCTGTGTGCCTCAAGTTTCTATTCTACAGTTACTGCACCTTTACACACATTAATTAAAGAGTTGCAATCCAGCAACCAATGGTAAACTTCCCAGTAATACAGGTGAGTCCATGAGAGCAGGTTTCTGTTACTTGTCCGTTGGCAGTTTTAACCTCAGTCACATGACCTTTAGAAGGGGCTTATACTGGATTCCTGCTATTGATGTCATATGTCACCTCCAACCGATAACTTCAAACACATTAATTATCTCATCCTCTTGGAGATCAGAAGTCTTAAATGGGTTTCACTGTACTAAAAGTCCGATGAATGAACATACACAAATGAGCTCAGAAGTCCCAGAAAGAATGTTTCCTTTCCCCTTCAAAGCCTTACAGTCTCCTTCTAGCCTTGGTTAACAGCCTCCCACCTTCATCCTTATAATGGCTGTGGACCTTCCTCAGATATCTCTGGTTCTCACTCTCCTGCCTCGCTCTTCACGTATGAGGACCTTGTGATTGTACTGGGCCCGTCTGGATAGCCCAAGGTACCCTCACCACCACAATCCCTAATTTGCTCATACGTGTCCTTTGCCATTTAAGGTGTCACTGTCATGGCTTTTGTTATTCTGCCCACAACAGTGCTCAATATTTTCTATGACTCGTACAGATGTATGGATGGATGTGTGCCTCTTTCCATATTTCTTCGGGGACACCTATCATCCCAACCTCAGGAGCACTCTAAGGAAGTGTGCTTGCTCAGGCTGCTTTTCTGGAATACTCTCCCTGCTACAATCTTTGCTTCAATTCTGATATGGACCACTCACTCCCCGATGTGTTTTAAGAGCCGTGTCTTGGGCTGGAGAGATGGCTCAGCGGTTAAGAGCACTGATTGCTCTTCCAGAGGTCATGAGTTCAATTCCCAGCAACACATGGTGGCTCACAACCATCTGTAATGGATCCTTCAATGCCTTCTCGTGTGTCTGAAGACAGCTACAGTACACTCATATACATAAAATAAATAAGTAGAATATTTAAAAAGAACCATTTCTTCTATGGTTTCTGTACTATATCATTTCACTTTAAACGGAAGCATTCCAAATGTCCCCATCTTAATAGTAGTTTTTCCTTATAGAGTATGAATCGTGCTTTATTTCCCTTCAACTTTCCCATAATATAAGGTCCCAGAAAATATCTGGACCTTAGCATAATGCTTGGCTTCTCAGGAGATGTATAAAAAGAAACAGCTCAGTTGTCCTCATGGGTCTGCCGGGAGTGGCCATCTTACACATGTGGCTGAGATGCCACTGTCTTTCTTTCCCATGAAGACTGTCTATACATGATCTGGACATTAAAACAAGGGAATGTGGAAAGATTAAATACAGAGTCATTTTATAAAACAAGCGTTACTGCATGCCAAGCAGAAAGCCAGTGTTAGAATGCTGTACCATTGGCGTTAGTCCAAGACTCCAAAACACAAATTGCAGAAGCCCTTGAATGGCTGGGTTCCTAACAATAGGTAGTCTTCCTCTCCAAGAACTCCCACCACAAGCCTCCTCTCCCAGACCAGCATGGATGGGGCCATGAACACACACAAGCCTAGACTCTTCCCAGAAGAATGAATGTTAAATAACCTTCGAGCTCAAGATGAGCTTTACAATTAGTTCTCTGTAATCACATGGATGCTGCAGATTTTCCTAATGAGAAGAAGATACTGATGTTGAGTCTCATGATTGCTGCTGGCATTAAAGCACGATTTCAAATACTAACATGCATGATGATTTACTCATTATCTTGAGTCTCTGAAAAGCATAGTTAGTTGGCTATTTCACATCATTTGAAATAGTAACTCTTTGGGGAAAAATTATTCATAAGAACATCAGAGTTGGGATCTAAAGACAAATTCTTCTGACTGCTGCTCAAGTAACCATTTGTTGTTGACCCTGGTTGTGTCTTTCTGCCTCTCCTGACCTGTCATAGCTACATGACCTATAAAACCGGAGAGCCAAATTAGGTGATTTATTAGTTAGAGGTATAATGGAAATCTGGCTACCTAGGCTAGTCCAAAGCTCTCATTTTCCTCCATAAGAAAACCTCAGAAGATGGTCAGCTTGGAGTTGTGAATCAGAAAAGATGGAGTTTAGAATCATCTCCATCCCCGGTGCTGTGCCCAAGACATCAAGACAGTTGCTGCCCCTCCAGTTGTTGTACCGTCTTCCAGAAAGGAAGAAGGGCAGAATAATGATGTGCTATGCTCTTGAGCCCACCCTCTAGCCCCTCCCCCTTTCCTCCATTCCCCTTCTCTCTTTGAAGAAATACTTTGCTAAAGACATACAAGTATGTCTCTGCTGATATTTTCACAGGATGGATGTGGGTCACATGACCGACACCTACTACAAGACATTGTTACCTGAGCAACTTGCAATCCTAAAAAAAAAAGAAAAGAAAAGAAAGGAAAGGAAAAAGAAAAGGAAACAAACAACAATCATTATCAGCATCCACTCAGCTGGGAAGAAAAGGAGAACTACTGCATGGGCAATCAGCAAAGGCCGCTCGGAGGGCTCAGCTATTCAGTGAGCCGCCCTTTAAAGCCCATCATTAGCTGTGTAGTGGTCTCAGTACATCGGTCCCTAATGAACTCGGAGTTTGGGCCTGGTGTGGATTACCAAGCTAATCTCATTAGTGTGCTAACACCAGAATCCCACGGAGCAACAGAGTAGGATGTCAATGAGGCAGCAACTCGACTTCCCTGCCTCAGATTTCAGCTCCTAACCCTGAATGAGACAAGGAAGAAGGCAGCCATGTCACTAATGAAAGGAAGCCTTGTGGCGTGTGTGTGTGTGTGTGTGTGTACACAAGTGAGCATGCATACCAAGAAAACTCCTTCAAACTTACATACTTTCTTCTTCCCCCTGAAGCCTGACCAAGAGGCAAAGGGTGGTTCTTTTTGTCAAAACTTCCTTTGATTTTTATTTCCTGCAGTAGATGCCATTCGTCTGAACAAGGGGCTACCTAAGGAAAGCCAGTGCAGTGGCATTCTCTCTCCGGGACAAGATCTTCAGCAGGGCGCCAGAGGATTACAGCCTACAGATGACAAGGCCAGAGGTCACATCTAGCCCTCCTTGGACACCTAGGGTGGCTTGGGCCTCTCTCTGTTCTTACAATTGTTCTTCACAAACTCCTTGCTATCTCAGCAAACAGCATCCCCAAGGGCAGTCACAATCAATGGCTCTTTTCTTGCAGCCTCCAGACGATAGGTCTTTTAATTGTGCTAATTCATTCTCAGGCATATTGAGCAGCAGAGACTCTGCCATGAGTCTGAGTAAGCAAGCGCTCCTGCCAACATGTTTGCTTGGTTTCCACCTCTAACCCACTAAACGGCTAAGTGCACGTTTCTTTTTTCTCTCTGAGCCTTGGTTTCCTCACTGGTAAAATAAGGGTTGGAGCATATAAATCCCCTTTCCAATTATCCTTAAGGGTCTTTTGGGGGGGCATCAGAAAGCCATTTATAGTGGCCTTCCTGCCCCCATGATCACCTTAATTATAATATTTTTACCTTTATCCTATTTACTTATCAAGCATGTATTCTTTTTATTGGCCCTCAGCTAAAAATAAACACTTGAAAAATGCCGGACTGTATGATCTCTAAAGGGCCCTTCCAGCTCCGATGTTCTGTGATTCTAAGCTGGTGGAATATTTGGTAACAGCTTTTCATTCATCAGCATAATTGGGAGGACAAGACTCCCTGCCAAAAACATAATCTATATCTAAATAAAATCTCCTGTGTGCGAAACAACGCAGTGAAGGATGTTCAGAGGAGAGCAGGCCCTGTAGAACCGCTCCTCACTCTGTGGTTCTGGTACAGCCCAGGGGGTGGAGCTGGGAACAGAGGCCCACCGCAGGGGCCTTGGCCAGTCTCAGTTGGTAGAAATCAAATGTGCAAGCCAGAAAGCCATTCTATTGCTGAGAACATGGACTGTTTTGAAAACATTCAATTAGTTATCATTGATAGTCACACACTGGAGAATGCCTTGGAGGATCTAATTTTTTGGTTTCTTTTGAAAACCTTGGAGGATGTGGTAGTGATGGGCTTATATTCCAGCCAGATAGCAAGCAGCTGGAGAGCTGCAGCCACTAGCTGTTGCTTTGTACTGGAGCTTACCTGTAGCACTTTGCTCCTGCTTGTGTCTGCACCGAAATTATGTCTCTCTCCTTTTTTTTTTTGCCTTATTGCAAAATAATAATGTTAGGATTTGAACACACAATGTCCCCCACAGGCTCCAGTGTTAAAGACTTGGTTTCTAGCTGGTGTCAGCTATTTTTTTTTTTCTGAAGGAAATGGAGACTTCAAGAGGCAGGGTCTGGCTAGGAGAAGTAGGTAGGTAGCTGTATGTCATTGTATGGTGGGTTGGGGCTATATTTTGCCACTCTCAACTGGATTATTTTCCATCATGAGGTGAACCTCATGATATTCCATCTCACCATAGCTCCAAATTCACCGATCCAAGGCTGGTGGACTGAAGCCTCTGAAACCATGAGCCAAGTGGAGGAATTCTCCAAGTTGTTCTCTTGGCTATTTTGGTCATAGTTAAGAAAAGCCAACTAACATAGAAGGCAAGTGAAGCATAGTATTTCTTATTTCTGATAGCCCTTTCCTTCTCCAAAGTAGCCAGACAAAACACATAATAAGTAGATCTGCACGAGGGGACATGTCACAATATCTGAAGAGGTTTTAATAGTTACAGCTAGGGAGAGCATCACCAGCATCTTAACAGAGCCCAGAGAAATGACCCAGTTGCCCAGAAAACCAAAGGTTATCTATCTATCCTATTCCAAAGGTTGGTAGTACCCACACTGTTAAATATCTATGGGTTATACAGATCTCCCTCTTGACCGTTTAGTGTTAGTGCTTGGAGCCCATTTTGGGAGCCTTAATTGTGTGTGCTGGACTGAGGATTGATGGCAAAGGTGTACAGCACACCAGAACATGATTATGGTCCATCTTGTTGGGCCAGAGTAGGAATAGGAGTAACACTTATGACATCTATGTGCAGACCTCCATAGCTACATCTACCCTAGTCTTCACTTCATAGGCACCATGTAAGAAGGTGTTATTTCTTTTACTTAGGAAAAGGGGCATTAAATTCTCTTGCTTGGGGCTTGCTTGTACATGACTGAGCAAGGCTCCAGGCAGAGCTGTGACAGTCTATTTTGGCCCTAGGCCTTTTACTCTGCTTTAGACTTTGTGACCCAACTTGTGACAGCCCTCCCTACTCCTACCTCTATCATCAAGTATGTAGTCTTAGCTGGAGTCAGATGTTGCCAAAAAAAAAAAAAAAAGAGAGAGAGAGAGAGAGAAATCAGACTGGGAGATCTACATTCTCCTACCAGAGATCAGACCTTGCTCTAAAAGTTATCTGGAAAACCTGACAGGGAACAGCAGATCTGAAAGGTTCTGGGGAATTAGGAAGCAAGCCTGGGAGGTTCATTAAGGTTAAACCCAAGAGAGGCATAAGAACCCCCTTATAAATGCCTCCACTGAAGAGGGCCAGTAGCTAACCCCAGGGCAGAGCAATTGTGTACCAGAGAGTCAAGAGAAAGCCAAATGTCAGAAATGGAAGTCCTCACTCTTCGTGAACATCAATCAGCTCACCCACCCATCCATCTTTCACCCCGAATTTGGTCTGTAAGCAAAATTACTTGTTTCTGTCCTCCTGAAATGAGAAATACACACTGAGAGTCCAACTGTCTGAGCTCAGACAAACAATTCCACTTTTGGGTTTCCTGATGGGTAAGAGAAAGCATGAGTGGTCTGAAAGGATGCGTGCGATATGTAGTTTCAAGGGTATCTCTTTAGTCAGACCTCACGCAAGATGGTCAATAAGGTCCCTCTGCTTCCACCGCTCCCTTCACCAATAACCACAAGCCATCTCTGCAGGTCACTGGAACAGGGGCAGATTCTGGACTCATTTCCTGGAGAGTCCATTTTCCCACCCTGTGAGTTTTGAAAGTAATTTATGGATCACATCACCCAAGAAACAGGGTGTAGAATAGCTACCACCAATCAGCAGCAAGCATTCCTGGGATGCAGAACAGCAGCCCTGCCTGCTCCTCCCTTAGAAATTCCTGTTTTGCTGCATAGACCTTTGAGTCATCGCACAGGAGCAGATTCATAGATCTGCTGGGAAGGACAGGGTCAGGGTTGGTCTTCAGGAGGGTTTGCACACATGGAGATGTATCTTTCTGGGCATGGCTGCCTACTCACCAAGTTTGTACCACATGTCACGGATGGAGAAGCCTATGAGCCGCCTCATGTCCCCGTACCTGCAAGGAGCAAAAATGGCGGCATTTAACCCTGTTCCGGAGAGCTTCCTGAAGCTCCCGGCTCTCCGACAATCCAAGAATGCAACCTACTTATTCAGGATTTTGTTGTACTTAGCGTGTGTGAACTGCTCCAGCTGCAGAGAGTCCTGGGTGATAAAAGCAACTGCGAGATGAAAATAGTTGTTCCACAGCTGTAAAAAAAGAGAGAGAGAGAAAGAGTGAAGAGCAGTCATGGAGGGGGTCTGAAAGAGGGGAAGGCACATTAAATGCCGGCAACGTGAATAATTTATAAAGATGGCAGAAGACAGAGGCGAGACCAGTTTAATTGTGTGCTCTGCAATTTTCTAACTGGCACGGGCTCCAAAATTAACATCCTGCCCAAAGCCGGAACGATGAATGGATTTCTCCAGGCCCTGGCAGTGCCTCCTCCTCTGACCACGGGACTGGTCAAGGAGAATTTTAGAGCTAGATTCTTGTGGCTGTGGCATTTCTGTTGTTTTGCTTTGAGGAAAGACAAATGACTCAGCCCAGCTGGGATCTCTGGTGAGCCAGCTCCTGCCCTGAAAATATAGGTGTGTGGAAGATAAGACAGACTGCTCAGGAAGTCAGAGCTTCACGGGGCACCCTCTCTGATCCACCTGACACCTCAGCAGGAGCCAGCCCACAATCCATTGCATCTTTTTTTTTCTTTTTTTTTTTATTCGATATAATTTATTTACATTTCAAATGATTTCCCCTTTTCTAGCGCCCCCCCTCCCCGAAAGTCCCGTAAGCCCCCTTCTCTTCCCCTGTCCTCCCTCCCACCCCTTCCCAGTTCCCCGTTCTGGTTTTGCCAAATACTGTTTCACTGAGTCTTTCCAGAACCAGGGACCACTCCTGCTTTCTTCTTGTATCCCATTTGATGTGTGGATTATGTTTTGGGTATTCCAGTTTTCTAGGTTAATAACCACTTATTAGTGAGTGCATACCATGACTCACCTTTTGAGTCTGGGTTACCTCACTTAGTATGATGTTCTCTAGGTCCATCCATTTGCCTAAGAATTTCATGAATTCATTGTTTCTAATGGCTGAATAGTACTCCATTGTGTAGATATACCACATTTTTTGTATCCACTCTTCTGTTGAGGGATACCTGGGTTCTTTCCAGCATCTGGCAATTATAAATAGGGCTGCTATGAACATAGTAGAGCATGTATCCTTATTACATGGTGGGGAATCCTCATCAAGAGGACAGATCGGCAACCAACAAATTGGGAAAAGATCTTCACCAATCCTACATCAGATAGAGGGCTAATATCCAATATATATAAAGAACTCAAGAAGTTAGACTCCAGAAAACCGAACAACCCTATTAAAAAATGGGGTACAGAGTTAAACAAAGAATTCTCACCTGAAGAACTTCGGATGGCGGAGAAGCATCTTAAAAAATGCTCAACTTCATTAGTCATTAGGGAAATGCAAATCAAAACAACCCTAAGATTTCATCTTACACCAGTCAGAATGGCTAAGATTAAAAATTCAGGAGACAGCAGGTGTTGGAGAGGGTGCGGAGAAAGAGGAACACTCCTCCACTGCTGGTGGGGTTGCAAATTGGTACAAATCCATTGCATCTTAAAGGTCTTTGCACTTGCCTCCACCTCTGTTCGAAGGCCTTAAATCCTGGATCTGGGACCAGCAGCAGCAGCCCTTGGAAATGTGCTACAAGTACCAATTTTCTGGCTTGCCCAGATGTGTAGAATCACACCTTCTGGGTTGGAACGGGAGACCTAGAGACCAGTGTACACAAAACCACTCAGAGTGAGGGGGTAGGGTTGGAACATCCCCTCTACCCGTTTGCTTGTTCTCTGCTGCTGACTGTGAAAGCCAGTGGTGCTATCTAGATGTAAAACGAATGAATGAATAAATAAATAATATAAAAGAAAGTATCTTCATCATCATCATCAACAACAACAACAACAACAAAGCCAGTCTGCTCTTCTCTGCTTTTCTCTTTACCCATCTATACTGTGACTCCGCAGGAGCGACACAGATCTGTTTTGCTCTCTTTTATTGATGAACCTGACCTTATTCTGATGTCAGGGTTACCTCAGCTTTACCCATTTATAGACATATTACAGGTGTTTAACCTATTTGTTGACATAGAGCTTGGTCCCTCTCCTCTCCGGCAGCTGTACTGTCTTCCTCCCTCTCTTGACCACTTTCTGCACAAGAACCTCTATCCATGATGTACATTTCTATGGCTGGAACCACAGAGCCACAGGACACAGACAGGTACAGCCATTTGCCATTTGTTTGTTTGGTTGGTGGATTGGTTGGGTTTTTTTGTTTTTAAATTGGGGAAGCTGTCAGGATGCTTTCCAGGGTTACAATCTAATTACCATCTCCCCTGTCAGGAGCATGCTATCCTACCTGTCTGAGTCTCGGTTCTTTCACCTGGAAAATGAGGATAATGGGCCCCAAAGGGTGTAGTTATAAGGATTAAATGAGGAAATCCTGCCCAGCAAACTCCCATGGACTCTTGCAATACAGGTTTAGACATCAGTTCCTACAAAAGTCCGACCCAGTACTGCACACTAAAGCAGTTCTGCTGGCATCCGTCCTCATTACACCTGGTCCCCAGCACTCATGACATATTTTAAACTAAGGAATTTACCTTCTATCTTCCCTACTAAATGTAAAGTTCATAGAGGCAAAGACTTCATTTTCTTGATCACCTTGATCTATATGCTGTTCAGCTGCAAGTCTGACCCAGCTGTGTCACAGCTGTATTTGTGGAATGAGCTCACAGTGAATGGCCACACTTTATGTGTATTCCTATGAATCCCCCCAACCCCAGAAAGCTGGGATGATGTCTCAGCAGTTAAGGGCATGGGCTGCTCTTGCAGAGGATCTGGGTTCAGTTCCCAGCATCCATATGACACATACAAGTGGCTGTAACTACAGCTACAGAGGATCTGATGCCCTTTTCTGGAGTCTATAGGTACCACACACACAGATACATACATAGACACATACATATACATGATTTTAAAACTAATTAAAAAAATCATATCCCTCTGAGAAGAGGCAAAATTTGTATTTCTATCCACATTTAGACATCAAAAAATTGGCGGACCATGGGAAATGGAACTACTTTGTCCCCCTGGTGAATTGGGAACCAAGTTGACCTAACTCCTGAGCTCTGTTGCTTTACAAACCATTGAATTGAACTAGCACATCATCATGGTATAAATTCACAGGTTCCAATGGGATGTTTAGATATATGTGTATCCCTGCGATAATTAATATATCCACCCCCTAAACACTCAGCAATTCTCTGTGGTAAAAGTCTCTTTTCTGGCCCCTTTAAGATATACATTGTTGTGAGTGCTACTACTTTCTACTGTGAGGGACACCAGATGCATCCCTCCTTCAGAGCTATAGTTTTGTGGGTACTAAACAGCATCTCCCATCTGACCCTTCCCTGGTCTCTCATAATTGTTATTCTACTTACTGCTTCCACAAAATTGGCTTGCAGAGATTCTACATAGTAATGAACTCACAAAGTGCGTGTCTTTCTGTGTCTGGCTTATTTCACTTAACATGATGTTCTCAGATAGGTTTTTTATCTTCTATGGCTGAACAGTATTCCACTGTGTATAGGACATTCCCTTTACACATTGTCCTATTGGTGGACACAAAGTGGCTCGTGGCAGTGAACACAGGGATGCACATGTCTCCTTGGCCCTAATTTCCTTTTGAATCTATGCTCAGTAGTGGAATTACACAAGTCTGTGAGGTAAAGTAGCCTGAACTCTCATCACAAGTCCCTTACAAGGTGAACTCATAGCTTCTTCTGGTCCACAGTGACCTTGCCAACAGCCAAGAGCATCCAGAAGGTACCACTGATCTTAGCTTCCAGCAGAAATCACCATTTCTACAGTGCCCAAGCCTTGGCTCCTGTGGAGTGACACCCAGAGAGCTGCTGTCTTTTTGCCTTTTGAATCACAAATCCACCATTTCGAGGAGAGGTTAGGGCTAATCTCCCTTCCCCTGTTCCTGCTCAGGACAGAGGGAACCAGGATAGAGGCTGCTCCTGCTGGTATCACATGCATAATACATGAGCCCTCAAGAAGGAGATGAGGGTGTTCCAACCAGGGTACAAAGAACAAATCCATTCTCAAAGCGGGGAGGAAAAGATGAGGGAACAAAGAGAAGATTGAAAAATGACCCAGTTTTGGGGTACTTTTCACTAAATATCTGTGGAAGCCTCATTAGAAAAGAATTATTTGATTCTGTGTTCCTAGCTCTTCTCCATAGTTTACAGAATCCTGTGGGCGTGACAGCCTCCAGCTATGTTGTGAGGATCAAAAAGCTGCTTCTCTGCTGCCTTGCCTGTTAAGAACTGACCTGAGTTTCTAGCCCCGATGCTTATAATATCACTATGCTCATTATCATGATTACGACCACTACCACTACCATCATCATCATCACCACCAACAACAACAACATCATCACCACCACCAGCAGCATCATCACCATCACCAACAGCATCATCACCACCACCAGCAGCATGATCACCACCACAACAGCATCATCACCACCACCAGCAGCAGCATCACCACCACCAACAGCATCATTACCACCACCAACAGCATCATCACCACCACCAACAGCATCATCACCACCACCAACAGCATCATTACCACCACCAACAGCATCATCACCACCACCAACAGTATCATCACCACCACCAACAGTATCATCACCACAACCAACAGCAGCATCACCACCACCACAACAGCATTATCATCACTACTACCACTGCCAGCATCATCATCATCATCACCACCATCATCAAAACGATGCTAACACGGTAACATTTATGAAATTGCTCTTTTGTTGCCAGGACCATTCTAAGTAAGCTACATGAATCAACTCATCTAAACCTTATAGCTGCTTAAAGAGAGAGCCACGAATGGCATCTTCATATAACATTGAAGAAACTGAAGCACAGAACAGTGAAGTTCTTTACCTAAAACCACACAATTCATTGCACATATGTCCTGTCCCTTTCCTAGGTATGTTGCATATACAACATTTCTTTCAGGAAAGTTTTATGAAATCTAAAAGGATGGCCTAGAGGACTGGAGCCATGTCCCTGGACCCCTTGTCTTGGGAAAGTACCTCTCTAAGACCACAGGAGAGTGACAGTCAGCACAGCAGGTCCCAAGGCTGGAACTGCTGACATCAGGGAAATGACAAACCAGACGGTCACACACTGCCCCTCTGGCTCCCAGGTATGTTGTTCCAAGATGTCCCTTCCAACACCATGGACATATCCATTTCTCTGAACAGGCTTGTAACAAGTGGAGACTGCAGGCATCTCTGTGTGAAAGGGAACCTTTCTCTTGGTTTTAAACAGTCAGCATGACATGTTTGGTTGCCCTGGGAAAGATATGTCATCTGGAAAGAAAGCCTTACCCAAGGCCATAGTGACACTCTGAATCTAGAGTGTGGTCATGGTCTGATGTGGAAGCCTGTATGAGCCAGCTCAGGTTCTAGCCCCAACGGTATGTAGGTGTTGACGTCAGGCTTTCTGTGCATGGATTCTGGATCTTAATCACTTCTGCATCTTCAGAGAAGAAGCTAGCTAGCAGTGGTATCAAACTGGCAGGGTAGCTGAATGTCTGTGGCAGCGTTTTCTTATGGGCTGGCATATAAACTATGACAAACTACTCTTGATATCATGAACATTGGTCGCTTCTGTTCCCAGATCTGAGTGCAAGGTCATGGGCGAGATCAAGAACTTCATTCAGAGAAATGTTCATCTTTTAAAGCCAACAAAGATATTCCAATCCATTTTCTCAGCAAGATGCACGGCATGGGTCTCAGGCCAGGTGTCACCTCCGCCATGGGACATTGTGCACCAGGCACAGAGTGGCTGTGAGCACAAGACTTTTTACTCTTGTGTAATCATGTTTTACCAGAAGGAAAGAAAACATGGACGGGATCAGTGGAGCAAGAGCGGTGATTTCAAATGACAACTAGTGCCTAAAGAAACATCAAGAGGCCTAGATGTGACCAGCGACCATGGGGTCACTGGACAAATCCCAGAGAGGAGCCAGGCAGGGCAGGCTCTGTAAAGAGGAACTATTCCAACAGCAGCTGACTGGTAAGTTTTCCCAGCATGCTCCTGGGCAGGCAAAGGCTCCTGAGGTGGAAGGGCATTTAGCATTTTACAGTAGTTGTCACTGTGGTGGGATGACATCCTTGCCCAAGCTGCTGAGCTGGAGAGGCCAGGCTGATGGAAACATAGCGTCTCAGATGTGCAGGCAGGAACAGCATGACCCTGGGCTACTGCACTAGGTGACTTCTATTCCCTTACTCTTTGTTACCAGAGACTCGAAGGATTGAGGACTTCCCTGGAGGGGGCATCTCAGTCTGGGGATAGGGTTTCTTCTCTTTCACTCCTGCAGCCATGGGCAGTAATACAGACTTTCCCATCAGGCTTTGAAGAGCATATTCTTTGTGGGCCTGACCAGGGACATCAATTCTCCCTACCTCAGGGACATTCTTATCACACAGCCCCACCCCTGCTCTAATGTCTCGAAGGCCCTGAATCTTGGCTGAACACACATGCCAAAATGACTTTTGGAGAAGTTGGGGAAGTCACAGAGATAAACTTTAGTGTCTGGCTGCTCCTAGGAACCAGGGAACAAAATACTAGGAAGGTGTTACATTTTTGAAAGGCAATAGCAGCACCTGTCCTACAGTTAGGCACTGGTATGCATCCCATTCAGATTGGATGTCTTCTTTCCTCTCCCCACTTGCCTTACGCATGTCTTCAGAGACACCTACAGCCTCTGTGTGCTTGCTGGTGGTGATGGTGGAGGGTGAGGCAACCAGCCCAATGTGCCGGGCTAGCCCTCAGCAGCTCCAGTGCCTCACACTCACCTGGAACTCAAAGCTTGTGTGTTCTAGAAACTTCTGATTCATGGTCTCTGCAAACTTGTTGATAGCTCTCAGGAAGACCCTGGAAGAGGAAACAAGGTTACTGGACCACCTGAGTATCCTCTCTTTTCTCTTCCTGATGGACTAACACTTCCTCACAGTCTCCCAGGGTGGGCTGCTCTTTAGATGGAATCTAATGAAGATCAACGTAAGAACTGAGGTTGCCTCGCTAGAATTCAAGAACCGTCTATTTGACTTTTCAGAAATTTATATTGTTTTACATTCAAATGATTAGCAGCGTGTGGCTGAACAGTCCATGCTGTCCAGAAATGATATAAAGAAAGAACATCCCCTCCCCCAAAAAACAGCCAGTATTCCCTGGGATCCTCTCTCCTGGAGAAGGCTACCGTCATCATGTGGGTGAACATTACTTCAAAGGTCTCCTTAGAAGTGTCTATATGAATGACATTTTTAGGGTGTCATTTTGATAAATGGTATTACACGGTGAATGTGGTTTCATAGCTTGCTGATTTTACTCAATAATAAATCGTGGACTCCTTTCACACCAATGAGTGCAGCTACACATCATCTTTTTTAATCACCAAAGAGCATTCCACTCTACAGACGTATCACAGTTTATTTAATCAGTTTCTTATTGATGGTCCGTTTTGTGGTTTCTTGAGGTTTTTTTTTTTTTTAACCCATAATAGACAATGTTCCTGTGATCAATTTTCCATAACCCTTGCACATCCTTCAAACACCTCCTTTCCAGTCCTTCATCTGAGACCCAGAGCTAACCAAATATCATCTGCATTTCACGTTTTGGTACCGCGCTGTCGAGGTGTGCCCTCCATGTCTCTCTGATCACTTTGCTCTCTTTGTCTTTGTCTATGAGCCCCACTGGCTGTTTCCTCAGCCCTCTTCTCCTGCCCCGCCATTCCTGACCTCCATGGCTCTCCCCTGCCCATGGACAAGTAGAGTTCTCTCTTTACATGCAATGCCCTGCATGCTTTGGCCCGACCTTCCTATGCCCATTTTTCACTCTTACCCCGCAGTTCAGGTTACTTCCTTTGCACTTAGGGACATGTTTTCATTTTATAGCCTGCCCCAGTTCTTCTAAGTCAAATTATGCTTTCCTGGTACAGACTTGAGCATGTCCTGTCCAACCTCTGGACACTGTCATGTCAGGTTTCCCGTTTGTATCTTCATCCTAGGCCTCCCATGAGCTCCAGTTTGGATCTGCATTCTCTGCTCTTCATACCAACGCTAATTCTTGCTTGCCCGAACCCCTACTTCTCCTGGCATTCTTCCCCCACAAAAATGAAGAGGGGGGCTCCTGCATTTGCTCCCAAAGAGGAAAAATGACGCGACTCTGATAACCTTGGCTTTGGCTTTGTTCCACAGCCAACCCTCAGCTTGTTAGCACATCCTCTTAGCATCACTTTTAGAATAGGTCTAGAGCCACCTACTTTACTCCCAGCCACTGCTACAGCTGGGGACAAGGCCATAATCACTACTCTGGAGTTCTGCCGTTGTCTTCCAACTGAGATGCAGCCCAGTCTCCTTTGCGCACCTATGCTTGTGATTCTGCCCTCCTTCCTCCAACGCTGCAGACTGAACTTAGACTCCACTGCATGCCAGGTAAACATGCTGCCACCTTGGTCCCACCATTCCTAATGAGCAGCAGGCAATCAATATCACCGTGTCCCCTGAGTGGCTGGTCCTGGGAAATACAGCCTGCCTGAGGTACCAGAGGAGGCCAATAAAGGAAGTGCTGATGAGTGTGGGTAATAATTTGAGCTACGTTATGTCTGGGAGTCACTAAGAGACCTTATACAACACATTTGCACACCAGAAGTGTCTCATCCTTAGAGACAGATAAGCTGGGCTATTAATACCACACTCACTGCCCCTCAGTGGTTAGAATATGTTCCTGGACCACTTATTCCAAGGTACCAGTGCATTCATCCCCATGCCCCTCCTACAGCTGGACTGAGCACCCTGAAGCCAGAGAAATTGCATAAAAGAAAAAAGGAAGCTCTCAGGACTTATGGGGACTGTGCATAAACACTGGTGCTGTATTTTGGCTGGGATGAGCATGGCAGGTACTAGAGGGTTTTGTTGTTGTTATTGTTGTTTGTTTGGTAATAGGTCTGCAACAGTACTTCATTAAATACTTACATGTTATTTGCTGGGGGCAGAAGCTGGGGGGAGCCCAGCTTATTCTAGTATTGGGATCACGGGATTTGGAACATGCACACACTCCTAAATGTTATTTCTGACTTTGGCACTTTCCAACTCTGTGGATCTGGGTCACATTACTACACTTTTGAAGTCTCAGGTTCTTCCCTGCTACACAGCAGTGGGCGAGCCGGTTCCTGGAGTCGTTGCAGGGGTGAGGCTGGCTGAGTACAGAGCTCATTGCCCAACCCAGAGCCTGCAGTTCACAGTGGTCATCGGAGTCTCGTGGATCCTTCGGGCTGCCCAAGTCTCCTTTTAAAACCAGATGCCAATAGACAAACAGACAAATAGAAAGCAAGGAACACCTAGCCAACCAGGCAGGACCACACAGCAGTAGGAATGGAAAATCCCACAAAATCCACCGCCCCATCGGGCTGTCAAAGAGCAGACATTCTTAGGTTTTGCTTTTCGCCATTTGCTAAGATGCCTTTGAAACAACATCTATATTTTCTCCTTAAAGATTAGTTATCTGATTCTCTAGATGGAGGCACATTGAGTGGCTGTCACGTTGTGTACAAACATCTCAGAAGCTGAAATGTGATACCCAAATGAGGGCTTTATACACCCTTGCTAGCAACAAAGCTATCAGTAACTCCAGAACAGACATTATTGAGGTTGTCAGTTTAAACCTGTCTGGGGCTCCCAGAGGCTGGGCCGGTGACTGGAAACTAATCAGCCATGTGCTGGTGGTGGTGAGAAGCAGGTGTGCTACCTCCTCCTGGCTTCTCTCATAGCCCCAAGCTGAATTTAAAACCCCCACTTAACTCTGTGTTGTGTTTAAGATAGGAAGTGTAAGGCTTTTTTCCCCCTTCTTCTTGGTTTTCTTATTTTGAAAAATTGTTCTGAAGTGGATAGGAAGGACACACTCAACTTTCTGCTGCTCTCAACAATGAACATAAGTTGTTTAAAACAAAGTTTATTTTCAAATCTCAACCTAACCCTTCTTATCCATAGTGTGTTAGATTATATGTGTGTGTGTGTGTATGGTGTATACATATATATATGTCTATACACACATACACACACACACATACACACACACACACACACACACACACACACACATATATATATATAAAACCATATATACTATATATACCATACCACACATATATCCATGGCTTAGTGCATAAGGTTCCTCCAAGGGTGGGAGCAAGCTTTGCCCACATGGTGGAAGGAGAGAACTGCTTCCCACAAGTTGCCCTTTGTCCTCTGTCCTCCAGACATACCCCATGACATATGTCCAGTGACAGGAATATGAAGATAAAACCAATAGCTATCCTAAGTTCATTCTATGTGTCAACACTGTCCTGACTACTTTATACCAGTTATTCTTTCATTTTGGCCACATAAATCCTCTGAAATGGGGACTATCGCTAGTCCCATTTTACAGTAAGGAAAACTGAGTCCAAAGCAGCTAAGTAACTTACCCAAAGTCAATAACTAATGAAGGGGGCAGAATTTGAACTCAGGAAGTCATCAGCCACAACAGTGGTTTTCAACCTGCCTAATGCTGCAACCCTTTAATACGGTTCCTTATGCTGTAGTGATCCCTGCTCACAAAATTATTTCAGTGTCTACTGTTACAAATTGTAATGTAAATGATGCGGTATGTTGGATGTCAGCTACATGACCCCCCCCCCACACACACACAAAAGGAGATGCAACCCTTGCTAGTTAGAGCATCTTCATGCTATCTCTGAGCTCTGCTCTCATGAGGGTCACCGTGGGACTTAGACACATTTCTGGTCAAACTTATTATCTCCCTTACTAGGAAGAAGGCTCTAGGATTGGGGCTTGAATGGATCTGTGTGCTCCCTAGAGACTTAGACACTCAATAAACGTTGATTGACTGTTTTAAGAGCAGCCGTAGAGATGTGCTTAAATCCCTGACTCCCCCTTGAAGTGCTGCAATTCCTGATCGAGGCACAGATGCAAAAGGGAAGAGAGAGAGGTTTCCTAGCATAATTGTGTTAATTTACAACATTATGAAGAATTTTATCATTTAAAACTTAAACATGCCATGTAAATCAGATCCTGCTGAATGCTGCATCTTACCAAAAAGAAAACCATTCTAGCAGAAAGTGTTTCTTACAGTAGACGCACCATCACCTTTGCATAGGTAAACATCCCCCAGCTGGGGAGACATTCTAAGCCAGAAGGCTCTACCCACTCCACAGATGAAGAGAAACATGGGTAACAGATGACTTATAGACATATACATGCATTAATCAGAGGTGGTAATAGATTAATTACAGTAACATAGATAATAGAGGGAAAGAGATGAAGATACAGAAAAGATTAGAGAGAGTAAGAGAGCAAGGAAGATAAAGGGAAGAAAGTTAATAAGTTATAATGCAGGCTGATTTAGAGATAAGCTCGGGAGTGTGTGTGGATTGTTTCTTTCTGGGTAAGAGGAAATGGTATTTTAGGTAAGTGTCCCACTATAAATCATGGTACATGTTCTGTTTGTGTATATTCTGCAAACTAGCTGCAAGACCTTGGCAGCCTGTCTTCCTTCCGGGGCTACTGTCTGGATGCCTGTTCAAGGCTCTTCAGACAAATGTCTCTGGTACATAGGGTGAAGAAGCCAGCCCGGTCTCAGAACTTGGCACAGGTTGAATGGTGTTTCTCTTTCTTACTGACATTGCAATGATGAGTAAGTCAGTCAGCTGTGTCATTTGCAAAATGCAAATGGTTGTGGCTCCACCTTATAAGGTTGTCATGAGGGGCAGAGGAGCTACCACATGCAAAGCGTTTGTAACAGTGGACCAACCTAGGTGCTTGACAAATGTCAGCTATGAAATTACACATAAAATATAGACATCCTGAGAAACCCTCATGAGCTCCATTGAGTGGAGGAGACATACTTGCAGCCAGACTACAAAGGAAACCTATAGACTATGCTATTCTGCAAGGACAAAAGAACAGCCATTGTTAGGGGGAGGTGATGTTAGCAGGCACTTCTCTAGCTCGAGACCAAGTTGGTATCACCTAGTTGATACCAATGCCCTGCTTGCTGAAGTCTGACTTGTTATCAGTGTGGTACTGAGGGACAGCTCTTTCCATCCGAAATGAGAAACACAAATCCTGTAAAATGGACTGTGGTAATCCTCCCTCCAGATATTGGGAAACTGACACTCCAGTTGAAGGAATTTCTGAAAAGGCAAGGGTATGCAATGGGCTGTGGTTGTGCAGGTCTATAATCCCAGGACTTGGAAGGTTGAGGCAGGAGGACCACAGATTCAGAATCTTCCTCTTTAACTGCATCGTGAATTCCAGGTCAACCTGGGCTAAAGGTCTTCCATGCTGTACCCTCGAACCCAAGATCAAAAAACCCTGAAATGCAAAGACACGTATTTCACTGATCAGAGCAGTCACTGCTTTTATTTAGAAGGTAATTCTACTTTCATCGGTTCCTTGACTTCCATTTTTCTAGGTATAGAGACAGAAGAATCATTTTACTTGTGAACTTGACATGATAGAGAATTGTGTGGGAAGAGAGTCTCAGGCAGGGGGTTGTCTAGATCAGGTTGCCTTGTGGGCAGATTTCTGAGGAACTTTCCTAATTGGGTTCATTGAGGTAGAAAGACTAGGCACCCTGAACATGAGTGGCACCATTCCCTAGGCTTCGTATGAGACTGTATGGGAGTGGGGGAAGGGTGACTAGGCACTGGCAATCACACAGTCATCCCCTATCTGCTGTTGACTGCATATAGCAAGCTGCTTTGAATTCCTGCCTTGCCTTCCCTAGAATAACAGACTGGAACCTGGAATTTTAAGCCTAATAAAAACCATTTCTCAATTAAAGTTGCTTTTTTATTTTCCAAGGTATTTTATCGCAGCAATTGGAATGGGACTACAAACGGGCAACATCTCTGGAGCCTGCGCCAATACCTCCTCACCCAGATCACTAAGGACTTCTCCCAAAATTCCTGGTACACAGCTCCAAAAGGGGAAACGTGCTTGACAAACCCCAATCCTGGTTTTGTATTAGCTCATGTCATCTGTTCCCTTTTCTTCCAGTAATCTAGTCTTCTTACTTAACAGCAACTCTGGGTTTTTCTTTGGAGAACTACCTTCTCCATTACTTTCTTGGATTCCTGTTGTTTGAGTAGAATTGACCATACTACCTCTGGTTCAGAAGGCAGATCATAAGATCAAAGCCTGACTTAAAAATGCCTTTCATTTTTTTCTGCCACCAGAGGTTTATGGATGAACATGTAGCCCAAACCAGACTTTGAAGATTAGCCTTGGGAATTACACTGCACTGACTGGAAAAAAAAAAATTCTCTCGGCAGGTTTTTCTGGAAGGTTTTTCTTTCTCCTCTTTCTTTCAATAAAATACATTTTTGAGGGCTATAGAGATGCCTCAGCACTTCAGAGTATTAGCTGCTCTTCCAGAGTACTCTGCTTCTTCTCTCAGATCCCACATAGCAGCTCACAATGGTCCCTGGATCTGATGACCCCTTCTGGTTTCCACAGGCATCAAGCCCTGGAGTAGCTCACCAGCAAACACACAGACCAATACCCGTATGCATAATCAAATTAAATAGATATGCTTGTAACCTGTACTTTCATCCCTCGTAAGGGATGTGTACTTTCATCCCTCTTAAGGGAATGTCTGTTTGAGAATGAAGCCGGCAGAGACAAGACAGAGACAATTTCTTCTATCTTCACCTGAATACCTGGAGACATCTGAACATGAAACAAGACCTCTAAGTTTTTGTATGACACATGTAGAGAAGTAGACAATAGGAGAAGATGGCTATATCCCAAATGCAAATGACCCTGTACTATCCCCTGGATGCTTCATTTAACTTGACAGACTGACCGTTTATCTTCTGGCACACAGTGAAGGACCATGTTCAGAGTGGCAGATAGCTTCTGCCTCAATCCAAGATGGCTGACCATTGACATCTGAGCAGCTAGACAACTTATGAAGACAGAACAAACTGAAAACAGAAATCCCGTTGTCTGAAAATTATTATGAGTCAACAGATGGGGGCACATGAGCATTAAACCAAGCATAGGGCCCTTCCAAGTATGACCATCTATGCTCCTCCACAGGGTTCGTGCTCAGAAAGTTGGCAGGACACAAGGCCAGTCAAGAGTCTACTTCTGACCCACAGTGAGCCTGGGAGAATTATCATCAGCATGTTAGTTATTCCAGAGCCAGTCTTCAGCATGTGAGATGTGAGCCAAGCAGAGTGAGCCTAGGCTAGGGTAGGATGCTCCCTGATACTGTGTTGCTGGGAAGAGCTCCCTCTTTCTATAATAAGCAGAGATGTTCAGACAGATGGCTCCTTCTACTTTGACCAATTCCTCCTCCCCTCCTGCAGTCCTAAAGTTAGTCTAAGAGTACAGTAGCCAGGTGTCTATCACATAGTGGGCACTTGGGTATCCAGGGACTGGAAGAATAATTTTCCAGAGATCAGCAAGTATTGCAATTAGCTCTTAGCATGCAAGAGACAGATCTCAGACCTTATGCAATGACAAAATCATTAATATGTAAATGTGCATAGTCTTTTCTCCAGTCCTTTCACTCAAGAATATTCTGGTTTTTCTTCTCTGCCACTCTCTGGGGACATTTCTGTCTTTGTCAGCCAATACTTGGCCTGTGTAATGAAGAACAGAGGTGGTAGGTGCAGGGAGATAAAACTAGAAACCGAGTTGAGATGAAGGGCTTTCTATGGTACAGACCTGAAATAAATATAAGTAGGCATAGGAAAGAGGAAAAGAAAGGGTGGGAGGGATTGAGTAGGCCTTGCTCAAGAGAGGACATGGGCAGGACAAGAGGACAGGATCCAGAGACAGTTCAGAGCAATGACAGCATGCAAAAGACAGCGGGGGACAGGGGAGTGGTCATTATTAGAATGGCTGAGTCATGACACTTGTGTGTTCCTTGCCCGGATGGTATTAGAGACACAGTCGTGAAGGTTGAAATCATTTGTAAGTATTTATCTCAGGTTGTGATTGCTCATGTAGGGTCTGAATTATCCTTGGGTTACATTGATATTCTGTGAGACATGATGAGGGATTACATTAATAAACAAAAAATGTATAAGTTATACCCTACACTGTCCCAAAGGCAGATTCATCTGTAAAATGCCCCCCTTATTCCTTCAGCATAGAAAATCATATTTGCATATTTAAAGCCCCCATCCCCGTCCCTGTCCCTGTCCTGTAATGTTGAAACCTTTAAAGATTTAACCCAGTGCTTTGGACACAGAAAACATTTTATTATCCTAAATGAACTTTAGAACAATATAACTGTATAACTCTTGCCTAAACTCTCCTATCATAGACAGAGTGTCACATTTTTAACTGTAACTTGAAAGCCAGAGAAGGTACAGGGCTATTTAGAGTAGCTTCAAGACCGGTGAACTCTTTCTTCCTTGTGTTTGTGCATAGAAAGGAAGGGCCTGTTAACATTTTTATCTCTTCTCTTCCTTCTATAGCTAGTGTTCTTTTAAATAAATGGTGAGCACATGAGGCAGTATTCTGGAAGCTCTGGGCAGCTTACCTGTTCTGGACCATGCTCATGGCCATCCAGTCCCCAGGATACACATTCTTCCCAATGAGGTCCTTGAACATGATGAATGTTTCCATCAAGAAGTCCTATAAAAGTGCCAAACACACCTGTCACCACAAGTCACAGGGCCCGATTTCACATGTCGATAAGATATTGGTGGTGGTGAAGGAATATCTTCATTTTCCTTTAGAGGGTTAGGATTGGGAAAGAGGCCGGGTTTTTGCTAAGGAATTCAAAGTCAAAAGAACGGGTGAGAAATGGAAATTTATAAGTCAGCTACCAAGATTCTGCCTCACAGGTACAAGAGGAATATGAACAGTGGCTAAAGATGTAAATAAATCACTATTGGTTCTGTCGTTAAGAATAAAGAAGTAAATGTACTTGCTGGTGATTTCATAATCATCTTTCCAAATATGTATTTGAGAGGTAAATAATCCACACTATATAGAATGGTCTCAGGTCATTGAACAAATACACTATTAATTAAATGAACATTTAATTAGCTATGCATAGGCACAGCTAATCCAAATGTGACATGTGCATATAAACTCATAAGAAAGGCAGGTAACAAGGGTCTTCCTCTCTTTTAAAGAGGTTCAAAGTGGATTTAAACATTCTCCAGCAAATTCTGCAGTAGGCTAACCTTCATCTTTATCTTTAGAGAAAATAAATTCAGCACAGATCCAGATAGCAAAGTCAAGAACCACTGGCACCAAGAGCATATTGAGCTGCAGGTAATGAAGTCGAATCCCCCAGGTGATTTAGGTAAAGCTTCAAACCCAGAGTGAACCCACCCACCTGCAGATCTTTCCCTGAGCAGCACTTGTCAAGTCATGTTCACTGCAGCCTCTGCTCAGAGAAAATCTCACCTAAAACCCAATGTATGAAACAGATAAAGATAGATTAGCTGTGTTTGATGTGTGTTTGTGTGTATATATGAATGTGCCTGTTTGCGTGTGAGTATGCTGCGTGTGCAATTGTATGTGAGTGTGCTATATGTGTACAATTGTGTGTGTGCAATTGTGTGTGTGAATGGTAAGTATGTGTGCAATTGTGTGTGAATGTGCTATGAGTATGTGTGCAATTGTGTGTGTGTTTGTAATTGTGTGTGGGTGTATGTGAGTGTGTGTACAATTATGTGTGAGTATGCTGTAAAATTGTGTGTTTGTATGAGTGTGTTGTGTGTGTGGTATGTGCTTCTGTGTGCATACATGTGTGTGCATAAGTGTGTGTGAGTGTACTGTGAATATGTGTGCAATTATGTATGTGTGAGTGTGTGCAGTTATGTGTATGAATGTGCTGTGAGTGTGTGTACAATTGTGTGTGAGAGTGTGTGTGTATGGTATGGTGTATATGTGTGGTATGTGTGGTGTTTGCTTGTGTGAGTGAATATACTGTGTGTGTGCAATTGTGTGTGAGTGTGTGCAATATGTGTGTACATGTGGAGTGTACTGTGAATATATATGCAATTGTGTGTGTGAGTGTGTATGGTATGGTGTATCTGTGTAGTGTGTGTGGTTTGTATGTGTACATGTGTGTGTGTGTGCATTTGTGTGCATATGTGAATGGCATGGTATATATATGTGTGGTGTGTTTGTGTGTGTGTGGTGTGATGTGTGTATGCATGTTTACTGTAGGATAGTGAGGGGGCTATGCAGAAAATCATTTCAAAAACTCCACTTTAAGCTAAATTGTGAAAGTCTGGAAATGCCGTTGGCTTATTTCTAGCAAATTTTGCTTCTAGGAAAAAAATCACCTTTGTGGTATAAGGTTCAAGCTTCCACATCAGAATGGGGTAATGTCTACCCGGCAAGGTTAGCACAAGGAATGAAGCACACACTATGTACTGGACTCTGGGCACAGAGCCAAGCTTGTGACTCCTCCCAGGTGATGGTGGTGGGTGCAGCAGATGAGTCCTGAGAGGAGAGCTGGGCTCAGGAGCCAGCTCTCTCTGTACCCTTGCTACAGCATCGTGACAGCTGCCTTTCCTGAGTGCTTACTGTTAACACTTAGGATTCAAAGCCCATGACACAGATAGTGTCACCCCTGGTTCACAGATTGGAAAAACAAAAAACCTGAGGCTTAAGAGATGTTAGTTTGCCTGTGGCCACATGGAGGCTTAGCTGGGACTCCAATCTAAGATATTGTGGTTCTGACACTCAGGCTCTGGAGCGCCGGAGCATTCTTTCTGTTTGCTGATGGGAATGTAGATGTGGGAGCCATAGCCTGCAACTGTAATGGGCTGGAGATATATTCTAGAATTGAGTTATACAAGAAATGGAACAGACACATACATCATAATCTGCACACACACACACTTGAGACCTTCCTGCCCCCAACTCATGAGAAGAGGAACTTGGTATGCCATGCCTCTCTTCTCCAGTTCTTGCCTCCCCCGATCCCCTGCCATATCTTGCAGACTTACCACAAGGTCTGAGCTGGTCTGGAAGGTCTCAATATAAAAGGAATAGTGTTGGTCGCCCATCTGGTCTAAGATGGCTGTCATACATGCCACACAGTGACTCTACAAAACAAAATGAAAAATATAATGGCACTGAAATTTGTCCTTTTTGTCTCCTTGACATCAAACTTGAAAACATACAGCCACCCCAGGCACTGATAAAGGGCCACCCAGCAGTGAAACAACTCCTCTTACTGGCATGGAAAACAACTTCCTAAGAGGAAATGTCCTTAGCACTAATTCATTTAAAAAGCATTCATTAAACACTCATTATGTGCCCGTAGCTGTGCTAAGAGCCCCAGATACAAAACTAAGCAGACCCACCACCTCACCCCACCTCTGTGCTGTTTGCACCTTGGAAACAGCACTCTGCGGATGTTGGGAGACTCAGCCTATGCCAGCCAAGATCCTCAGGGGCAGTCAGTTTCATTTTCTGGTAAATAATTTTGTCTGTGTGAATCCCCAAAGTCTTATCTGTGCCCATATCCACTCCCAGAGGAATTCCTGGAAAGATCAACGGCTCCAACAGCACCGTTAAGTGCATTGCAAGTCTCTGTGGAGAGATCAGTTACTGGATCACCATGAATCAATCAGCCATGAGAGAACCTAACACCTACCAGGATTGGCATTTGTTAGGGAGAAAGAAGATAAAGGAGATGCGGAGAGACAACCTTTGCTCTTCGTGAGTTTATTATTTCATTGGGAAAGCATGATTAATGTCCATGAGGAAAGGAGTCAGACAAGAGGGAAATCAAGGTAGAGACCTGAGCAGGATGTGGGTCTTGAAGAAACCCTGGAAGTGGAGAAGCATGAGTTAAATATAAGCCGGGTGTGGCCCTGAGACAACACTCAGACTCTCCTGTGTTCTCCCTCCCAGGGTGTTAAGTGTCTGTGCTGGGCCATGCAGATGTATATGGGGTATGCAAGCACACTTGAGGAGAAATACTCCTGAAGCTGGTAAAGAAAGCCCTGACCACTTATCAAGCAGGGCTGAGATGATATTCTCAACTGTTTCCTGTAAGATTCTCGAGGGGCTACTGTCTTGGCCAGAGGAGGCCTCACTGTGGTCCAGCCCAGGATAGACTGTTTTGAAGGTTTCCAAGATAGTGGTGGGATATAGGGAGTGTTCAGGGACTCCCACTACTGAAGATAGGGTTGGAAGTTTCATGTTTGAAAAATAAAGGTGTGTGATACCTGAGTGAGTATGTGTGTCTGTGGCTGTCTCTGTGTTTATCTGTGTGTGTGTGTGTGTGTGTGTGTGTGTGTGTGTGTACCTGTGCTTCCTCGGCGGCTCCCTCCGGCTCATCTCCTCTCCCTTCCTTAAAGAATTCATCCTGTGGCCACTAGAGGGCTTTTCTTTTCACATGGAAGCCGCTGTGCAGTTTGTTCGGCTTTTTATTTATTCCTACGTGAGCAGACCCACTACACTTCTTGCATATAAACAGTGAAAATTACAATATAAAGGGCTTATTTTTCCTTCGTTTGGAGTTATCTTGCTTCTGGTCAAAGGCTGGCTCGTTGTACAAGGAAGGGGGCGGCATCCTCTGCAGGTAATTCCACTGCTTGGAGGTAAGAGATATGGGAAGGTTTGATTTTTTTGGGGGGTCTTTTTTTTTTTTAATCGATGATCTTGTAGGGAAAAAAAACGCTGTGGTCTGTCGGACAACAGTCTTCTTTAAATCTTTGGCTTAAATGAGTGCTGAGACTGTGAGCTTGTGTGGGTGTGTGTGGTGGAAATCCACCATTGTCAGAACTGCAGGCTGCCCCGAATGCCTCGATCCGCAAGGCTTGCTATTCCCAGTGGCTTGATTTGAATTGGAAGAGCAGGAGATGCAAAGAGCGAACCTCAGAGGAGCTCAAGTTGCTTGGAATTACCTCGAACAGGCTGTGTTCCCTTAGGGTTTGTTTAAGGGAACTTCTATGCCTTTTTTCTTTCTTTCTTTCTATCATTAAATAATGAAAAAGAGAGAGGGGTTTTCCATTCTTCATTTAGAGAGTTTGATCATTTTACGAAATAAACCATTATTGTTTTATTAGGAGTCAGTCAGTGTGCTAGAGTTCACAGATCAATCAAAATCACTTTTTACCAGCTTGTTAATTTCTTTGTCCTGATCAGCACGCACAAGAGCCCAGTCGGGTGTCTTTCACTAGGATTCGCATGTACTGTCATGGAAGTTTAGACAAGTCACCTGCATTGGCCTGTTAATCAAAAATTGACTGCTCTATCTCGAACCGGAAGCGTCCTGATTTTCTACCACAGTGTCTAGCTCACTTTGGTATCGATCCGATCCTTAGGTGATCACACAGATGTGACTGACAGACACCCTGAGGTAGATGAAGCGACAGGCAGTAGGTTCATCAAAGGCTCTTCTCGGTCATTTGAATTGAATGACAATTCACGCTTTCTCATGCGATGAAGGACTAATGGAATCACATTGTGCTGCTCTGATGACTGCTCCCTTTCAAGATTGTCTTCAAAATGGCAATTGTGTCTTGGCCCTCCCCCCACCCCCCCCTTTTTTTTTTACAAGTTTGAGACCAGACTTTCATACCTGCCATGTCTAAAATGCTTAGAGAAATCAGGGAGGTGGGGAGTAGGGGCGACTCTTTGCCCTGGCAACCAACATCGACCTAAGGTCGACTGCTGCTCAAACTTTATATCATTAAAAGTTCAAACTCCTATCCCCTCCAACGACCTAGAAAAGCCTTAGTGTTATCATAGGATTCTCGGGGAGTTGGGGGATCCCCTGTAATCTGAGCCAATTAGAACCCTCTTCTTTTTATTCCTGGCAGAAATTCTATAATCGACATGTATTTACTACCAAGGCACGAGGCAGCCACTCATCCATACCAAAGCAGCATGCCAGGTGCCTGGATAGGAAATTGCTTCTTAAAACAGAGTACCAGAGGGACTTGCATATTAAATTCCAGAGAGAAATTGAATCTGAGATTCTGGCGTAAACCAGGCAGAGTCACCTCACTCCAATCGGGTAGTTTAAAATGTGGCTAATGAATCACAGCATGAAGAGACACAGTTTGAAACTAGGTCAAAGGTGTAAAAATAAGTGCAATTGTCGCAGGCACTTGGCTGAGGAGGGGCTACTCAATGCTAGACTGGAGGGGCATATTTGCCGCATAGGACCCTCCTTCAGCCATCCAAGACGATCAGTTCTTTTCATTAATCCAGCTTCTCACTACACTCTGAGGTCGTGCACATCTGGGAGAGAACTGAAGCCTTGAGGGAAAGGAAAACCAGTCAGGGTCTCTTTACTCTGTGCTGGCAAGAAAACAAGAGAAGACTGATAGTGTGTGAGCAACATAGCAGATGACTTCAGTTCTGAAAGGAACTCTCCCCAAATCATTACCCTGGCTCCTTTGTATTAAAAGTCATGTCCATATCACATTATTATTGGAAATACTAATAGTTCTGCATATAACATTCAGTTTAACCATTCCTATTTAATGCAAACACACATATGCAGGTACATATACATTCACATATGCAAGCACACAGAGTTGGGACTCTTGTGGTGCTGGAGTAAACTGGGGCAAAGAAGGTAAAGCAATCATTTGCTCTGCTTTGGAGAACAAAATTGAGGAGGGGGGCTTGGCTGCTAGAGGCATCCCCCCCACTCACCTGAGATGGGTGGGAGAGGAGAGAACACAGAGGGAAGGAAACAGTCAACTCCAGGAGCTTGCTACCTAAATGCCAACATTACTATGAGATAGCAGCTGGTGACGCGTTGCTATGGTAACTTCAGATAATGCGCACGACCAAAATAAAATACAATATAGAAAGCACCAAGGAGAAAAGATGAAGGAAAGTTTGTGTGAGGAGGGAGGGAAGCTCGCGAAGAGATGAAAAGTTCTGTGAACGGGTTACACGTTGGAGTCTGCGAGTGGCCAAATGCTGCTCCAGGGTGGTTCCTCCGCTCACCCTCATGCCTGCTGTGTGCTTATGTAACTGATTTTATTCTCGGATTAAACTAGTGCTGTCTGTGTGGTGGATCCAGGACTGATTGGAGGTGGGAGGCTGTGGTGTCAGGAAAAGCAAGGGCTCTGAAAGCCATTCATCTCAGAGCTACGCCAGGCCTCTGGGAGTTGTAATTTGGAAAACGTCTTTAGGGTGGCTGAGGTGTCGAGTGTGTTCTCCTACAGCAGTGCCGAGTCTGGCTACAGTGCTGGGCACAGGGGGTACGTCAGGGTGGCTAAGGCTGTGCTCCGAGGAGCTCCTATCTAAGGCTTAGTTGATACAGAGCCACAAGCAGGGGGAGCAAGGGGGAGCTTGGAGCCGGGTAGCCAGGGTTCCAGTCTTAGCCATGTGCCTGTGACCTTGAGCAGGGTCTTTTGTGGTTTGCTTGCCTAATGTGTCAAAGAAGATAAAAATAAAAGAACTCTTTATTTTGAATGGAGAAGAAAAGATTGAATTAATTTATATAAAAAAGCTTGAATGTATAGAGCCTTCAGTAAGTACCAGCTATTATTATTATTATTATTATTATTATTATTATTATTATTATTGTCATGCTACTGGCTATGGTCCACAATACTAAGCAGATTAAGCAGATAAAATTCCCAGCACAGAGGAAATGGTAACTGTCTTCCAGTGAGTGTCTGCGAACCAACTTAACTGTTCCCCACTGCAGCTCAGCCATTGCTGACTTTACGGCCTCCAACTCTGAGTGGCCTTTTGGTTATTGTGTCTCAAGTTCATCTACTCAGTGAGTGTGCACCTCTTTGAGCAAAGCTCGCAGGTAGATTTCTTTTGCTTGAAGACAGTCGTCAGAAGGTAGGAAAAGTGACTTTGGTGTTCAAAGTGTTTAAAGGTATATGCTACCACTGCCATTACGGAGAGCATCATCTGGCTTTAGGAGGTGCCTGTCCTTGTGTGTCCTGAAACTCCTTAGCTACCCAGGGGTCCTGCCCTGTGGTAGGTGAAGCCAGTCCTATTCCTTCTTAGGGAAATGAACGCATATCTAGGAGGTCTGTGGGATCTGTTCCGTGCCAAAAGCAGAAGAACATCTTGAGTAAGTGGAGAGGTGGCGCCTGGATGCTGCACCTCTGCGTGCACCCTGACGTGCCTCACCTGTGATGGTGACTCCAGGAGGGCTAGCACCATGCACCCATGACAGACACTGCAGGCATCAAGGGCAGCTCAACTGTCTGGATAAACCAGGGCTAGACTTGCAGGCAGTTCCCTCCTTAGGGAACAGTCTTCACCGAGAGACCAGTGAGGTGGCCTGAGAAGGCTGCTTAGGGTCAAGGCTAGAAGAGCCTATATTCCTTACACACTTTTTGCTTGTTACAAATACCTCTGATCATAGCTGGAGCTTGGGCCTACCTGAGAGAACACTTTAAATCTTCCAAAGAGAACAGTAGTTTGTTTTGTGGCAAGGGAAAGTGGGGGAGTGGTAGATCCCATTCATTCATTCATTCATTCATTCATTTCTTCATGCCTTCTTCATCATCTCCTGGAAACTTCTCAGCTTACACATGAGCTAAGCTGTGTACCCATTTAACAGAATCAAAACATGAGAGGCACGAAGCCAAATAGTTTGGCTAGTCAGACATTTAGTTTGTGGTGTTTTAGGAAATGAAAGCAGGGCCTTTTAGGTCCCCAAGGCTGTATTTTCATGGACCTGAATTTTTATACCACACCTCCTGTGTTGGCTCTACTCAGCAGAGGACCCTGTCACTCTATTTGCTGCGATATTGCTAGGATCCAGAATTGAACCTGAATATTGCATAAGTTTGATAAATATTAATAGAGATTGAATTTAGTGCTGCATTCTCTATCTCTAAAAGAATGTTATGGGGACCCTCCTCCATAAACTGAAAGTTTAGTTGGGTATTTTATACCTTTGATTTAGCAGAGGCCGGAAACCTAAGTATTTTTGTTCTATTTCTCACATTCTGTCAAGTTCCAGTGAGGTAACCCTTTCACACATTCCTTGATTCAGTAAGTACTTCTTGAACACCTACTGTGTGAGCAACCATTGTGTGAGCGCCTACTGTGCGCCCGGCATGGTTTTAGGAGCTGAGGCTATAGATGTGATTATCAAAGGCACTTTTTTTTAGAAGCTTTCATTCCAGATGAGTGGGGTTAGAAACAGGAAGACACATCTGTAACAAGCCAGCATGTGAGAACAGTTGCAGACTAGTAAGGAAATGGGAGAAGGCAATAGACAGAGACAGAATTTAAGGCACTTGTTTTGGACTGAGGAGACAGTGGTGGATTCAGGGAGCTAACATCTCAGAGCTGAGGATGGCTGTGTAAGAACCTGGAACAGCATCATGGGCCAAGTAAGGCACAGAATCAAAGACCTTGGGGGGAGGCTGGGAGCATCAGAGATGGCGCAGAAGCCAGTATGGCCAGAAGCTATGAACAAGGAAGAGTAAAGCACAAGGTGAGGTCAGGAAGACAGACAGGAACCATCTTCCGGGGGGGGGGGGGGGGGGGGGCGGGGCAGGAGTCTGGGTTTTCTTCTTAGTGCGATGGATGCTCTCAATCTGAGTTTTAAGAAGCTTGCGATTTGCCACAAGGTCCACTCTGTAAAGAAGTTTTCATGTCTTACACACCAGCCTAGCTCCAAGGAGCCACACTAGTGCTCTCTCCAGGGTCGTGGGTTGGTAGAACATGCTAATTATGCCTTAAGAGTTGGTCCTCCTGGATCCTGGTGGTGCTCTCACTCCTTAGCAGGTGTTTCTCTATTAATGATTATTTCATAGTATGGTCTGGCCCTCCTGTGGGAGCACACATGGAGTCCACTTTGACATCGATTTCATTTTTCTTCAGACTTGGTATGCGCAGTTCCCTGCTGTTCAGTGCTGAATAAACAGAATCTACTCCTGGCTGATCTCAGTCTCCAATTAAAACCATCTGAATCTGGGAACCTACCTGAGAGGCCGATGATGGGAGATGGGCTGTTAATTGGGATTTTTTTTCCCCTAAACATATTTTTCTAGATAATTCTCTAGATAATTTTTCTAACTTCATCCATAAAAATATGGACAGGAAGGGTCACAAATCTGATTGGGAAAAACCCGACTTTAGCAATAAAGAACAACTTCTCATTGTTCACACTGGTGATGGGATTTCCAAAATTCCTGTTAAACTTTCTAAAAAAAAAAAATCTGTATTGGAAAGTTCTTGACAGATATAGCCTTTATCTCCCACCCACCCATTCCACCCCAAATCATTCCAGAAGCACTAATAGGGTTTTGAGTTTGGGGCACATATCCTAAGAAGTATTCCTCTTGCTCCTGCAAATGTGTGCATCTAGGTAAAATGATTCAAAGGAACATCTTCTGTGGTATGACAAAGGGTTATAAAATCTGAGCCAGACCGAGAGCTGTGGACTAAAAAACAATAGTAACAACTGGCATGAAATAGACAGTGTTCTAGATACCATGCTAAGTTCCTTATTTCTCCATCTGTGCAGACCATGCACAGGGTCATAGCAAGGAAAAGAAAGAGCTAGAAGGGAGATAAACCACTGTCTGTTAGACATGTATATGTCAGACACAGCTGAGGAATATGTCAATGCTCACAACAACCACTGTGTATTTACTATGGATTGACTTTTACAAATGTTAGTCCTCTTTTACCCACTGTGGTGGTTCATCTTGGCTGTGAACATGGCACAATAGGGGAAGAGGGGACCTCAGTTGAGGGACTGCCGCCATCAACTGGCCTGTGGGCACATCTATGGGAGTATTTCCATGATTGTTGATTAATGTAGAAGGACCCAGTTTATAAAGGGTAGTGCCATCCCTGAACAGTGAAGCCTGAGCTTTCTAAGAAAGATAACTGAACTTGAGCCTAGAAGCAAGCCTGTAAAATGTTTCTTCATGGTAGCTGTTTCATCTGAGGCCTCCGGGTTCCTGTTTGGGTCTCCCTAGATGATGCATTATGAGCTGTAGTGTAAACAAACCCCTTTATCCCAGAGTTGGTTTTGGTCAGTGCTCTATCACAGCCATGGGAAAGCAAGCGAGGATATCAATGCTTGGTTGATGTTGGTAATACTGTTTGTGCATTACTGATAAGGAAATCAAGGAGCAGGGCAATGATAGAACTTTTCCTAGATCAGTTCAACTCTAGAAATGCCTTTGTTCTCTTTTCTTAAGGAAAAAAAGATCCTGTTGAAATCATAAGTTATTGTAATTAAAATTAAGCAATACCTCGAAACTCAACAAAGCAAAAACAATGGTATGTTTAATCTTAGCACTACGTTACTGTCAGAGAACTCCTGAGTGTTAGGAAACATCATTCAAGGTATGTTCCCATGCTCCCACAGGAATGGACAAAGGGAGAAAGGGAGAGATAAATACCCATGTGCACTTATGTAAGGTTGCTTGGGTGAAGGTGTAGGCAGACCAGTCAGAAGGAAAGACACGGGCAACCACTCTGCTCAACAGCTATTCTGTGCCACTTTAAGACTCTCATGACTATAGGTCCCAATGAGACGCCTCTCCATTATCTCTACTGATTTGGGCTCTTTCTGTCGGGAGAGCTTCCCTGTTGAACACCAACACCGCAAACTAGAAAACATCTGTTGTCCCATACAACAGGGCATTGCTGGAGCAAGTGTGTCCTGGGCTGGAGGCCTGGCTTTCTTTCACGTGCTCTGGGACTTTGGACAAGATGCTTTACCTCTTTAGAGCTTTGTTTTCTCTTTGTGAATGTGGTTTTGAAGGTCATCTCTAGGGCTGATGGGAGAGTGGTCAGAAACCTCAGAAAGGTCTTCTAAAAAGACCCAAACATGCCTCTCGGAACGTGCAGCCTCAGTTCCTGGCAACCCAGGAACAGAGTGTTGACCTGTCCCAATCTGTTTCCAGTTGACTGCTAGCAGGTGATTTAAATGTCCTCATAGAGCCAGGAACTGCACTGAGGATGAGTGTTTGCATAGTATCTCCCTGCTTCTTCCTTGGCAAAGTCGCCATGATTAAAGGAACAGAATGGTAGATATGCTCATAGGAAGCTGGGCCAGGCCAGGCCAGGCCAGAGGTTTTTTTATGGAGAAGACTACAGCCCTACCCTCACCCCACCCCCATGCCCACCCCCACCCCCGCCATGCTTCCTGAGGATTGCAAAAGCCTAAGAGCATCTCTCGTATCTTACTTTAAACTTCAAGCTTCCTCTTCTTATGACAAGCCTCAGCTGGTACCTTTTTCTTTTCTTTTCTTTTTTTCATTTTCTTCTTTTAATTCAGTACTGGACCTGCCCACAGTGAATATGTCTTCCCACCTCAATGTAGACAGTTCCACACAGACATACCAAGAACCTAATCTAATCCAGATACTCCCTCACAGGTATACTCAGAGCTTTGTCTCCTAGGTGATTCTAGATACTGTCAATTTGACATATTAACTATCACTCTTGAGTATCTCTTATGGAGGTTGCTGTCTAGTAGCATTGACATAATGTCACCTACTTTAGATTCAGGTCCTTGTCTATTCTTACTGTGGATTTCCTCACACCAGTCAGAATGGCTAAGGTTAAAAACTCAGGAGACAGCAGGTGTTGGCGAGGATGTGGAGGAAGAAGAACACTACTCCACTGCTGGTGAGGTTGTAAACTGGTACAACCACTCTGGAAATCAGTCTGGCGGTTCCTCAGAAAACTGGGCATGTCACTTCTGGAGGACCCTGCTATACCACTCCTGAGCATATACCCAGAGGATTTCTCAGCATGTAATAAGGATACATGCTCCACTATGTTCATAGCAGCCCTGTTTATAATAGCCAGAAGCTGGAAAGAACCCAGATGTCCCTCAACGGAGGAATGGGTACAAAAAATGTGGTATATATACACACTGGGGTACTATTCAGCCATTAGAAAGAATGAATTCATGAAATTCTTAGACAAATGGATGGAGCTGGAGAACATCATACTAAGTGAGGTAACCCAGTCTCAAAAGATCAATCATGGTATGCACTCACTGATATGTGGATATTAGCCTAGAAACTTGGAATACCCAAGACATAATCCACATATCAAATGATGTCCAAGGAGAACGGAGGAGTGGCCCCTGGTTCTGGAAAGGCTCAGTGCAGCAGTGTAGGGCAATACCAGAACAGAGAAGTGGGAAGGGGTGGATTGGGGAACAGAGGAAAGGAAGAGGGCTTATGGGACTTTTGGGGAGTAGGGAGCCAGGAAAGGGGAAATCATTTGGAATGTAAATAAAAAATATATAAAATAAAAAAAAAAAAAAGCTAGTACCGTTTTCTATGGTAGCTATCGCAAGTAAGAAACAGGGTTGCTTCTGGTATCTCCTGGGTAAAGACTAGTGCCGATTAAACACCCTGCCATATAGGACAAGGCATAAAGCAAAGAGTGATCCAGCCCAAGGTGTCACCAACACCACAGTTAAGATTCCATAGCCTATGCAGGCAAAGACCCATGCAGTCCGTTGCGATAAGACAAGTGTACAATGAGTGCTATAGGTAGCGTTTGCTCTGGGCTTTTAAGTGGTGACAGAGTGGGTTAAGATATATTCAAAAGCACTTTCAAAGAGAATGTAGATTTGAGAAATGATGAGGTTGAGAGAGATTCAACTAAGGATCGGAAATGACATCGTAGATATATAACAGAAAATACTTTTCGTCTTGTAATTTGATTAATTTAATTGATTGGTGGTGACTGCCTAGAGAATTGTGTCGGGAGTGATTTTAAGGCCAAGTCTTAGCTCAGCAGGAAAGACTGTGGTGATCGATTAGTGATGTCTGCCAGAGGCTGGTGATAGTACAAACCCTGAGAAATCGCTGTCCCACTTTTAGACAGAATGGAACAGAATTAGGACAGAGGCAGAGGTGGAAATGAGCAAGGGGTTTTGGTACTGCAGAAGTTCACAGGGGGAGATCATGAAAAATGTGGAAGGGCCTGGAATGGCAGTCTCTGAGCGACAAAACTCAATCTGTAGGTAATGGGGTGGCGTGCTGGCACCTGCCGATGGTTGCCTCCAGGCCAGCACTGCTGACAAGGTAAAGAAAGCAACTCAAAGTCCTTGCTTCTCATTTTTATAAAGGGAGTGCTATTTCATCTGTTAACAGTGGCAGGATCACGAGGCTCTGGCTTCCATGAAGCTCATCCCAATGATGAAAACACCCCAGCGAAGCTGAACGGGGCCGGGAGGGGTGACTGAAAAGCTGAGTCCAAGGGTTAGCAGTAATGAGTTCCTGCAAAACCCTTTTGGATGCAGCATGCCCTGCACACGTCCAGGCTCAGGCAGTAGGGGACAGGAAGGGATAGATGTTTATTCCTGAGCCTCCCATGCTGGCTGACCCTGGCCTGGCACAGCTCTGACAACCAAGCCAAGCCTTCCTGAAGGGCTCTACCTCCTCACAGGCCTCCCCACTCTGGGAATGATTCTTAATCCATTCACTCACTGCTTTGCAAGTTTCTGATGACGTCATGCTGACGCACCTCCTTTTCCGGCTCTTGTCCTCTCTTCCCACTTCCCGGTTCTTCAGCATGGCGGCAGAGCCCTGTGATCTCTGTCCTCTACAGTGAGCCTTAGTTTAACTGCCTGCAGACTCCTACTCCTGTCTCCATTAATAAAGGTGACACTGCAGCTTGGCACAGACACAAAATATCCCCCTTCCTGCCCCGCCCTCTGCCTGGGAGCAGAAGGTCCAGACCTGTGTTGGAAGCTTCCTTGCTGCTCCCAGCGCCCATAGCTGCGTTCTGCTCTTCACTCAATTAAAGAAAAGGCAAGTGACACACGATGAAAAATGCCATTGAGAGAGCTGGCCTGGTAGTGCCCAGATATCAGATCAACATTACTAAAGCAGACTATCTACTAATTCCATCTAGAAAAGAAAAAGAAAAAAAAGATGTCAGAGTCGTCTGGGCTGATTGGTTCTGTAAATTCCCTGCTGACTCTCTTGGCCCCAACAGGCTACAAAAATCCTGGCCTGAAGTCTAATCGAAGTTAAAGCTTAGAGTTAGTAAGGTAAGGGGGTGGGTGCTTCTGGGGCACTATCCTGAAAACATCTCTGTAACTCAGGTAGAGGTGACAGAGCCCAGAAAGGCTAGGTGCTTTCCCAAGCATCGCACAGTCTTTGAAAATGGCAAAGGTACAACTACAAGCTAATTATATGAGCATAAAGTTCCATGACTCTACACCCCTCCCCCTCCAAGCAGTTCCCTAACCCATCGATTCCCACAAGCAGAATGACTTCCCTACCCCAAGTCTGATATCAGTCATGAAGGTATCTTGATACCAAGTGAACTTAACCCATCATTAAGTCTCATATAAGAAATATGTCTTAATTCTCTTCTTTACTACATAGATTTTCCAGGCTTGGGGCCGAGCACATCTCTGTTGAGCACTAATTTCACCTTTGAAAAATTAAATAGGTGTGTCTGCCACCACTGTGCCTCCTTCTTGATCGATTACATCCTGGGCTCAGCATTTGAGTCTGATGGAGAACATCAAATTCAAAACCAAATAAATGACCACCGACTTCCCTCTAAGGGAAGGCAGTCATCTTAAAGTGCATCTGAGAAGCAGGGGCGGGGTTGGGGGAGGGGGAGGGGCAGGGCCAGGGCGGTGGCGGTGGCGGTGGGGGGGGGCGGTGCAGGAGAACAGGGTGGGCCTCAGCCCACAGCCCACTGAAAGGTTTTATTTGGATGACCCTGCTTTCTAAAGACACTTAACCATAAGGTCAGCATGTGCAGACAGACCAGAAGAGATTGTATATGTACTTTTCCATCTCTCCTGGGCTCCATAAGGGTTGGTAATATTGGACTATCTTCCCACAGCACTGAGAGTTCTACCCTGCAGGGGTGGAAGGACATAGCCTTTCCAGGTGGTTAAGTCTCCTATTCAAAGTGCTCAGCCCAAGGAAGAAGGCACGGAACTGTTGGGTTTCCACGCTGCAAGCCTTATGTTCCAGCAACCCCCCTTCAGTCCTGGTCACACCAGGACAGCTGGTCACTTCACCCAGTTACCTTGCGTTGTCTGCCTGCCTGACCCCCAAGGGCACCACACATGTGATCCCCTTCTGTGATTTCCACATGCGTACACACCCCATGTCCTACAGTGGCATTCAAGGTTGTCCACTATCTCTATCCTGCTTCATTCTCTCTACTGTCTCCTGTTGACTTCTCTTCTCACCCTCTCCTCATGCTCTAACCACAAGAACAGTGATTTTAATTTAAAGGTCAACACAGGGATTTCCTCCTCCAGGAAGCCTCCATGGGCTCCACCTGAGTGGTTCCCACCCAGAGAGCCCTATGCTGAGAGTTTCTATTCTCTTTATTGATGTATCATTAGTAACTAAATATTGAATAAGAGTCATAGACACAGCTAAGATTTGGGGCTCTTGAATTCTGAACCATGTCAATGCCCACCCCTTTCTAAAAGAATTTTTTTTAAATGCTGGCTGGTGTAGTTTACACCTTTGTAAACTACTATAATGAAGCATCCAACACAACTGATGTAATGCTATAATTAAGACAATACATGCTTACTGAACAGAATAGAGTCATAAATTATGCTCCTGCTTAGTCAGGTTAGAGGTTTCCATTGGGAATTTTGAAGGCCTTCCAGCTTCAGAGTGTGACCTGCTGCCTACTAATACTTCAAGGTTGGCAGCACATGGGGATAGGACCTTCCCTGTCATTCTGAGGCCAACTGAGCGCCTTCTGAGGAACCCTAGGTTTCTCAGGAGCCCGTGGGCCTCAGCAGAAGGATATGGGTGGGGCATCTTTACAAGGGGGGTGCTCGCTGATCCTTGTGCTCATTTTCCTCACGGGAAACATGTAGGATATCACCACCAGCTTATCTGAACAAGGAACGGACAGCGAGTAGGGACCTAGTGGCTTGATTCTAGTCCAAACATTGCTATCAACAAGCTGAGAAAACCCAGACAAGGCTCTGTTCCTCTACAGGCTTCTCCATAAAATCACTGACTGCTTTGGAACTCCAAATCCCAAATGTCTATAATTAGTGCCTGACATGTGGAAACTGGAAAGTTTGTTCCTATCTTTTGCTCGCTCCCTGGTTGACTTTGGGCTCTGAGGGCTGTGGTTTCCAAGAGGCATTTTGCAATAGAACACTATGCCCTTCTTCTCAGTAGGCACTGAAATGTTGTGATGCTTAGCTTTAGTTGTCAGTTTGACACAACTTAGAATGAACACGGAAGAGAGTCTCAATGAGGTTTTGTTTCTATTAGGTTGGCCTGAGGGCATGTATGTGGGGGACTTTTCTTGGTTAATCAATGTGGAGAGGTCCAGCCCTCTGTGGGCCTCACCATTCCCTCAGTAGGGAGTCCTGAGATTCATGAGACTAGATAAATCAATATCCCAGCAACAGAAATGAATCCAGGGCATAGGGATAATATTCCCAAGTGGCTAATGGGTGAGATGCTCATCCTCAGGGCAGTGAGGTCACCAAGCAAGAATGAGCCAGGCAGACCAGAGTTTTTGGCTACCTGGCTGTGAGATCTTAGGCAAGGCATGTATTCCCACCCAACTCATTTCCTCTTTCCGTAAGCATCCTTGAACAATAAGCAAGGCAGAGCAGGCAGGTTCCAGCTCCTTCTACTCTATTCATCAGCTATGTGTGAATCCAATAGAACAGAGTTGGGTGGGCCATCCACTCCCAGCGGCATTGCCTGGAAGCTTGTGAGGAATTCAGACTCTCAGGCCCTAGCCCAGATCTCGGGATCAGAATCTCATTATAGGACCTCTAGGCGGGTGCTTGGTCCCCTGAAATTTGCACAGCACTGCTGAAGCACACAGTAGGCACTCAACAAAATGCAGTGTGCATTTTTCATAATTATTTCCTTTCATGTGCTAAACCTTAATCCGTTTATACTGTGTGCAGGGCCAGGGGCATGGGCTGCTCCCATAAGATAAGCACACAGTAGACTTCAGTAGGCCTACAGAGACAGACTGAATGGATAGAAAGGGAATCAGACCTGGCTCGTTCTCTTAAAGAACTAATGGTCTAGGAAGAACTAAAGTCGGGAGCCCTAATATCCAAAGTGGAGTGGGACTTCTGGAAGGTAGGGCCTCATACTCATCTGTACACTTGCTGTGAACCGAACATGTTTCAAATCTGAGGTTAAGCACCCTTCTTGACAATCTTTATAGCCACATTGGAAAGTAGATGCCAGAACATATATCTTTAATAAACAAAGACATATTGGCTCAAAGAGGTAAGGTAGCTCGTCCCAAGCCGCTCTCAGATAGTCCGTGTGCTGACAAAACTTACAGAGCAGCCGTATCAAGATCTTTCTGCAGGATGCCCCAGGGAGAGGAAGCCCTAGGCATGATTTTTGACTTGACTTTGACCGCTGGCCTCTCAAGGGCAGCACTGTCTCTCTGTGGTCACGGGAGATGTGGCAAGATGCACCAAAAGCGAGAGGCTGGGTTGCTATTCCCAGCGGAAGTGCTCATCACAAGACTGCCTGTTCCATGGGCCACTTGTCTGATACGGTTCACTGCATCTGGCTGCCCCTGCCCAGGACTCTCTCCTGCACTTGGACATTTTACTTGCAAATATATCCAGCAGACGATGCCAGGCTTCCCAGTGACAAGCCCAGGCAACAGAGAGAAAGGCTGTGTGGATTCGGGGGGCAGGTAGGAGAAGAGCCCCTTTCTGAAAGGTATGTGATGTGGACAAGCCTGAAAATCCTGATCTAGGAGTCCTAAGTAGCAAGACAAGAAGCAACTGTGCACAGGACAGGCCCAAGGTCACCAGAGATGACGGGTGTTATGTCACTCCCTTGAGTCTTCCTCACCAGATGGATGAGGATGAAAAACCTGTATGGCAATCATGTTCCAGTCAATAGAATTTCACCACTCGACATGAGGTGGCTGATGACAGAGCGCCTGAAGGAAGTATCTCCTTGTACTTCCGTCTTGCTGGGTTTCCCCTTCTCTCCTCTCTGCCCCCCGTTCTTCCATTTGTTCCCTTCCCCAGCAATAGTTCCTTCGATGTGTTCTCCATCTCCACAGCAACAGCAGCTATCGGGGTGCCTATTTAGAACACAGCTTCTCGGGTCCCACCTTGCACTCACTGAATCTGAGTTTCTAGAGTAGGCTCCTTCCTGAAATCGGGGATTAATGAGACTAATAATAGCAGTGGTGTCTCTGTTGGATACTGGAGTTTGAAACTGGTGCCTATGGGTGCTTCTGGGTGAGCATTTCTAGTAAGAAGCTCCTACAAAGGGAAGAAAGAGGAACCAATGTGGCTGGTAAGGACAGAAAGCATTAGGTGTCCATGCTTGTAATCTCAGCATTTAGAAGGCTGATGCAGGAGGATGCTCGACAGATAGAGACCAGCCTGGGCTACAGTGTGAGACCCTGTCTTAAACAAGCAAGCAAGCAAGCAAACAAACAAACAAAAAACCAAACAAGGCAAAGGAGACCAATACAGTTTGAAGTGAGTATCAAAGCCCTACTACGTGCCAGTCTTACCAAGGGCTGGTGTGCTGGCTCTGTACACTGTATGGCAGTATTAAGAGTTAATGAATAAAAGCAGAAGGTTGAAGAGAAGGCTCACAAAGACTACATTCTATTGAATACCTACTATGTGCTTCAGCAGTGTGTTCAAACTTCAAGAGGCCTAGTACCTACCTAATGGAGTTTGGTTCCTGAGGTCTGGGCTGGTACCTCAGTCTGCATTTTTCATGAACTGCCAGGCGATTGCTGCTGGCAGTGCTGATGCTGGATGGCCACAATTGAAGTAGAAGGAAGTAGAGCCTCCCTGTGCTGCCTCAGTGTTCACAGATGCTTAGGGAATGAAAAGCGAGCAGTTCACAGAGTCCTCTCTGTGTCAGATCGCCTTTGACACACCTTGGAGAAGAGCGTCCTTACCACAGTGTCCCCTGGACTCCAGCTCTCTCCAATCAGTATCTGCTCTTAAGGACAGCAACAATATCAGCATGAAGGCTGTCTGTGAACATTGTTTGGAACAAAGTCCCCAGGGACTTTTGTGTGCTTTCAATGTGGGGGAGGGCCAGGCAAAAGTCTGAGATGGGTTCCTTGTCAATGCCAGCTGAGTCAGGGCCAGGGTGACTGTGGGTTCTATTTAACCTGATTTAAAGAAAAACAAATTTGTCAACTTCTGTCTCACCCATGCAGGAGGCAATTTATACCCACAACACCTGGGCTATTTTCAAGAGGCCATGGCTGGGGCCTGGGGACCCAAAGAGTCCCCACAGCGCCACTTCTGTGTTCACTGGGTTTAGGGAATGGGGGCATTGCTGTCTCCAGAGCAACCATGTCTAATGATCTTTTCACCTTCTGTGGGGGGGAGGGGAGGTGCCCCCAAAACCTCTATTCACCCACATTTTGGTCAGTTCTAACCCCCATGGACTCAGGCAAACTGGAACTTAGAATTTAGTACCCCTCCACCCCCCATCCCTCCACCACCCCCACCCCTGCTCACACCCCAGAGAACACAGTCAAGGCAAGCACAGGGCTCATGCGCTGCTCAGGCAGAGGAATTTCATCTCTTCAGTCTGGTACTCTGTCTACTTTTACTTTTGCCACCCCAACAAGCATGCTATTGTCCTGTTCTCTACTCCTGTCTGTCTGTCTTTCTGTGTCTCTGTCTCCATGTCTCTCTCCCTCTGTCTATCTCTGTGTCTGCCTCTGTCTCTCTCTGTCTCTGTCTCTCTCTGTGTCTCTGTGTCTCTGTGTCTCTGTGTCTCTGTCTCTCTCTCTCTCTCTCTCTCTCTCTCTCCTTTCATTGCTACCTTTGATCATAGTCTTTCCCATATACAATCTCAACATTGCAAGTAGTTGGTGTTTAGTTCCTGGACATTTTACCTGTATCTTCATCCTGCTCCCACACTGGGCCTGATACAGATTTCCGTAGATATTTTCAGGATGCATCATGTGTACAACCTCCTACTTGACAACTCTGGGAGCGTAGCTCACAGGCATCTCAGACTGCACGTGCTTGCTTAGAATCCTTGACTCCAGCCTCCTACATGATTCTTTTTTATAGCATGCCAAGTGGCAGCCTGTCCTCTGTTCCCTTGGCCACGTGGATGGGAGGCTTCAGGCACCTTTGACATGTTCTGTCATCTATCTTGTGGCTGACTTCTTGCCAATTCCGCCTCTAAAATATGGCCAGACTCTATTTCCATCCCCCACCCCTGTGTAGATCAACGTGCCTCTCATTTATGAATTCCATAGCTCCAAAAGATATTCCAATCTTGAGCCTGCTTCAAGAAGCAATGAGAATTGAACTCACATACCCCTAAGCCCTATACCCCCTCCTCATCCATTATAAAGCGTACCACCCTTACCCGGCTTGTTTCTGCCACTGCTGTACCCAGGCACACCAGGACAAGTTATTTTAATAGTGTCTGGTTTTGGTTCTTCCTATTCAACCTCATAGCTTCCCATCTCATCACTTCTCCCAATCCTCAACTAGGTATTTATTTATGCATTGTATTAGTAAGTGCTGGCCCTTTACCTAGGTGGAACTCCTAAAGGGCTGAACATTTTAGTGTCTGCTCCATCATTGCCTTCACAGCAGCCAGGACAGGCCCAGGATGTAAGAGACCTTCTGAACAAACATGTGCTTAAATTCTAAACATGACGCTCAGAAGCTATGCTCACTCTCGCGGTATTGTTAGAGCTGATTGGCTAACAAAGGTGAGCCATTCCCCTGATGTGAGGCAAGAGTAGGCAATTCAATTTAATTCTTCTCAGTGTGGTACCAGTCGCTTCAATTACATCCAATTCATCTTAATTTAATTCCAAAAGCCTTCACAGACACCAAAGCTCTGACAGCCTTTATTCTAGAAGTAGAAACGGCACCGATGAAGGCAATCTATTCTTTGCCCTTAGGAGATGCCTTCTGTATTCACTCACATCCTCTGGCCAAGGTCAGGTGTAGAACATGCTTGATACACCCTGTACATATGAGCCTGCAAACAGGTAACTGGTCGACCTAATCGGTTCTCAAGGCATCGCTCACAGATGGTTGTGTTTCTCAAGGTAGTTGCTGAGGTTCAACACAGTACTACCAGCAATGGTGACAAAGGACATGAGGGTCAAGCACACAGTCTTGTGTCTGCCATTCCATTAGTGGTCAGGACAGAAATTAAGTGACTGAAGTCTTTTATCCCACCTTTCAAATCTGTTAAAAGGCTTCGTGATTCTTTTTTTTTTTAATTAATTGCCCCTTGTTTTGCACTCCATCTTACAGATATGAGGTTAAGGGCACTCTTTTCTCTCAGTATATGAAATGACTGACAGGCTGAAAACAAGGCATATTACCAATGACCTGAAGTGGTTGTATTTACTACCAGAAGCAGAATTAAGGAATTCAGGCATCACAGCCAAGCAGACATAAATAGCAGAGGGGCTGGCTGACTGAGTTCTCTGCCAACCAAGACATCAGAGTCAAAAAAAAAAAAAAAAAAAAAAAAAAAAAAAGAAAGAAAAGGAAGGAAAGAAGGAAAATATACCAGCTTAAACAGTTTTAGTTTTCTGGCGTGGAGAGCATACACAGTTCCTATGGCAGCTACAGCACTTTCTCTGCTGCAAGTGTAACCTGGCAGGAATTTATCATGGGTCCTTAGGAAAGCTCTTAGAGAGGCAGGGTAGACCTTTCCTTAATCAGTTCCACATAACAATGAAAGCTGCTCAGTCTGATGCCTGCCCCACCCACTCTCAATAAAGGCAAGTCTTCAAGGGGAGGCAGTGTGCCTTCTGAAGAGCCAGCTTCATCCTGGGCTTAATTTAACTAATTTACTCTTCTCTAGATTATAGTGATCGCCACTGAGACACTTGTTAGGAGACCAAGCAATCTACTCAGCTTCTGCTTCTTCCTCTCCTGGACAAATATATTTTGGATTCTACCTGGGCTCTATCATCTTTGTTCTGAAGTTTTAGACCATTCTAGAACATTCTAGATCTTTATAGATCTTGATGTCTTGAGTGTGACCTCAAAACGAATCAGTAGCCCAGGCTGGCCTTGAACCTGTATCCTCCTGCTTTAACCTTCTAAGAGCTGGAATTACAATCCCGTGATAAAAGGTCCAGGCTCTGTAATAACTCTTAGGATGTGAGGCATGACCAAGATGATGTGTTAATAAAATCCTGGCACAAAGAACTCGTGAGAGCCCATAACTACAGGGGTTTTCTGTGGTTTCCATTCCAATACCTATTCCCTAATATCCCAATTAAAAACTCAATGAACCCTGTTCAAAGGACTCCAGAGAGATGGGGGGGCGGGGGCTCTACCTTTCCCCGGTTCTGTGTCTGATAGAGACGACGTTGGAAAGTTTTCTTCTTTTGGGCCATAAATTTGTCATGACATGAAGACATTGAACCACTTCTGTTTCTGCAGGGTGACATAAACGTGCCCCAGATTGCATGGGGGAAATGTGAGCTTTCAAAACATGATTTCTACTTGCCAGGATATGCTGAAACAGTACTAAATTTATATTTGTTGCTTCTGTCCGGTCCCTGGCTTCACAGTCGGGGATCTGTGAGTGAGAGCTGCTTGCCTGAGATCCGAGGAAGCCATGTCCTTCCTTATCAAGCCTGCCCCAGCTGCTAATGACACTGAGCCACAGGGCCTGCTGGATGTCCCCTCCACCTTAAGTCATTTTAGCGCAGCAGACGGGCAAGAGGTGAGGGTCCTTTCCCCCAGTCAATTATAAGGGTGACTGGATGGCTGACGGTTGGCACCTCTGCTGCCTGCATAACTTCTCTACTGCCAGCCATTTCTGCCAGTGTGTCTTTTCTCCTGGCCTTACTTACCAATCTTTAACAGAGCCCTGTGACTAACGGTGCATATTAAAATGGGACATTGTTCTCATAAAAATCAATATTTAAACCACATGCTACTAATTCATAATAAAGGTAGAAAAAGGTCCAAATGCCACCATTTTCTCTCTATTTTAATCCTAAGGAGAAGGAAGGGCTATTGTAGTAAAGACAAGAACCCTACGTGTGAGGGAAAGCTGTAATTTGAATTTATGCACAGGTTCTCAAGGGTAAACCATCAGCAACCCTGTTTATTCCAACTATGGGTTTCCCAACTTGGCGCATGTCCCTCTCTTGTTTTGCCTACCTCTGGGGCTTTTCAGTCCTATAGAAACCTAAGCTTAGTATGGAGAAGGGAAAAGGCAATCTCTAAAGGCTGGGGTGGGGGTGATCCGGGAGGCTTCTTCTGCAATGTGAAGTTTCTAGATCCTCCCTGGGCTCCAGTCCCTCAGACCTCACTTCCTCTCTATCACCAGAGCAGAAGATCCCATTGAGTAACATCTGGCTTTTGCCTTCTGTGGGCATATGGCTGTAGTTATCACAGGAGCCTGCAGATCTGCTGGGTTCATGTAGGCAGCACACCCATGGTACCTTCTAAAGGGCCTGCTGTATTTGCTCTTTAACACTCAGCATGGCATCAGCCCAGTGGAAATGAACTGGGAGCTCCCTGCAGGTTCTGTGCTCCCTAGGCAGGCATAGCCTTCCCACCCCAAACCTCCCCCCTGAGCACTGAGCTCTGCAGGAACACAGGCTGGCTGAAGGGACCAGCAGGGCCGTAGGGAGCACTGGGCCCAGGAGGGAGGTCAGCAGCACTGAGTGGAACTGAGAGAAACCTTGGGGGCATGAATAACAGATCTGTACCCCAAGAAAAGCCCTTAATCTAAGAGCAGAGCCATGGCACTCGTGTGTGTGTGTGTGTGTGTGTGTGTGTGTGTGTGTGTGTGTGTGTGTGAGAGAGAGAGAGAGAGAGAGAGAGAGAGAGAGAGAGAGAGAGAGAGATTGTGTGTATGTGTGTGAGATTGTGTGTGTGTGTGTGTGTGTTTGTGTGTGTGAGAGAGAGAGATTGTGTGTATGTATGTGAGATTATGTGTGTGTGTGTGATTATGTGTGTATGTGTGTATGTGTGTGTGTGTGTGTGTGAGAGAGAGAGAGAGAGAGAGAGAGAGAGAGAGAGAGAGAGATTGTGTGTATGTGTATGAGATTGTGTGTGTGTGTGTAATTATGTGTGTATGTGTGTGTGTGTTGTTGTTGTTATTGTTCCATTGTGCTGTTGGGGTGCTGAGGAATACAAAATGGACCCAGTTCAAGACCAGGCCATCAGAACAAGAGAAGCCCCCAACCAGGAGTCCCCTTCTGCCTGTGACCTAGGGCATTTCCTGACACCCCTGAGCTTCGGTTTTCTCACCCGTACAATGGATACAGCTACCCTTACTCTCATAGAATATTGCAAAGGGCAAAGTAAGTGTGGAAATCATAAAGAGTGGACCTAATAATAGTTGAGCACTGTATTCCAGGTGGCCTGTTGAATGCTCGGTGTATTTTGTCTCATTTGAGTCTGACAATTCTACAACATAGAAACTCTCCCCACTTATGGATGGGAAAACTGAGGTTCAGAACAATTATGTAACTAGATGAAGGTCATACAGCTAACTAGCAGGGTTACAATAGTGCCTGCCCTCATTAATCATTGCTTATTGGGTGCTACCTCCACTGGCAGACAGACAACATGGTCCCCACCCTCAGGGCACTTCCAGTCTTGTTACTATACCACACAATGTCGAGAATCATGGAAGTTGAACCAATCCAAAACCCCATTGACCCCCCCCCCCAAGTTTGGCTCTATGCTGAAACTCTGGGACAACACTACCCTTTTTGTCTGATACAAGTGATTAAGATATAATGAGAAAAGACAGCACTTTGAGAAAATGGCCCAGACAGGCTTTGAAGGGATGGGGATCAGATACATTGGCCAAGGAAGAACACTGTACGCATTCTCTTATATCTGAAGCACCCCTAGACTTATGGACCACAAGGGAACCTTTCCTCTGCCTCTGACAAATACTGCATCAGACTCTTCTTTGCAGGAAAGATGCGGCTAGGGAAACCTGCTTTACAAATCTGGTTAGCGAAAGCCTGTATTTACAAACAGGTGAGCTTAAGGGCATCCTGGCCCTCTTAGAGATGGAGCATTACACTGCATTTTAAAACGGGATTGATCCTATGAGTTTTCTTAGCACACAGCTTTTCAGGAATGCAAAGCACCCCGTCCCCGGTATCTTAGGCTTTCAGAAAGGTAAACTATGCCTTTCTTTCCATTCTGTTTCATGCTTATATTTCTAAAAGAAACTGTGGAAATCCTTCTTTAGATATAGCTTGCATGTGCCTGTGATAGCTGGGCACGTGTTAGTAACTATTTTCCCCTAATACAACCCAAGAGAGAGCCTGAGTGGAGGGAGAGGCAGAGATTCCCAGGAGGTCTGCAGCAGTCCGGGGGTTAATAGTATCACTTTAGGGCAAAGCTTGGCATCCCATCCTTGAATCTTTGAAGCTACTTTCAAGGGCTCAGACTCTGTCTAAAAATCCTCTTCTTGAAGACACTCAAAAGGGGACTGTTAAGTAGCACCAAGCCGTTCTGTATTTTCTGAACCAGGATGAACCCTCGGGTCAGGTCCTGCCCTTGCTGCCAAGAGCAAGAATCTTAGAAGCAGAGAATTACCAACACTTGATGGATGGAATGAGGCACGTCTGTGGCTGAGCCTGAAGGGCTAAGCCAGATGGAAGGCTCCACTGTACCCTTCTCTTCCCAATCTTCATTCCTGGGGTTCAGGGCTATGTTGTTGGACTTCTGGAGGGTCCCATGACAGCTGTGCAATGTTGCTTGGCCTCTTCAAGTTGAGAAGCCAAGCTATATGACTGATTTCAGTCTTGACCACTCTGACCTTGAAACAGGAAAAGGAACTGAGTCTGTGTGGCCTCTGATGTACCAGCTACTAGGCCCTGCAGGGGACACTCTTTGCTTTCCTCTATTTTCCTTTCCCTCCCATTTTCTCCCTCTCCTCCTCTCCCCTCCCTTCACTTCCCCATGCTATCTTCTTTCTCTCTCCTCAACTCTGTGTGTGTGCATGTGTGCGCATGTGGGTGTGTGTGCCCCCCCTCTCTGTGTGTGTGTGTGTGTGTGTGTCTGTGTCTGTGTCTGTGTCTGTGTATGAGATACAAATGCAGGTGGGCACATGTGTAGAAATCAGAGGACAACTTTTAGGAAACAGTTCTCTCCTTCCACACCATTTTGAGGTAGTGTCTCTCTTGTTCCCACATTTCTACATATTCTGAGCTAGATGGCCAGTACAGTTCAAGGCAATTCTCCTGCCTCCCTGCCCATCTTCTTACTGGAATGCTGGGGTTAGAGATACGCCTCATGGCATCCAGCTTTGTTCTGTGGGTTCAGAGATTAAACTATGGTTGCCACTTTTATTCAGTGAGGCCAAGGCATCCTTGCTTAATGTCCATTCTTCAGAAGAAGCCAAGTCTCACAGAGGCTAGCCATTGGCCCTCTGCTGGACATCATGGTTACTAAGGTGACACTGAATCCAATTTGTCTTTCTCTATCTTTTACATGGCCCAAATCATTTACAGTCTCCAGAATCTTCATGACTGGGGAGGAGGCATAGGATAGGTTAAAACAAAAAAGGCCCTGTTGTCTTAATGGCCGTGAGAAGACAAACCCATCAATTCAAAGATTCACAGAAGTAAGGCAAAAGCCACATGCTGGAGATGAGGGATACTCACAACTCATACGCCTAACATCTAGACTCTTTAGCTTCTTCTTTCTCCCCCTTCCTTAAATACTTTAGGGTGCCACATAGTAGGTGCTTAGAGAGTACCACACAGTAGGAACTTGGAGATTGCCTGAGCCCAGATCCTTCCTCCTGACAGGAAAGGCCTTTCATTCTCTGAATATGCCTTGAATTTCTCCAGATGACCACCTACACCCGTGGTTTCTGAGCGGAGAACTCCTGTCTCCTCCTACACCACCACACTGACGGGGGCTTGTTATGTTGGCAGCAGCCTGGTACTCTCATGGTCTTTGGGATAGCTGCGAAGCACCTGAGCGTTCTGTCATTCCAAAACCTTCCTCTGCATCCCCTGTAGCTGCTTTGTTTACAAGGGCACAGGGGCCCACTGCTCTGCCCAGGTTTGTTCTTACTGGGCTGAACACAGCCACTGCTCTTGGCTTTCATAACCATCTCTCAGTGGAGGGGCCAGGCTGACTGAGATTGATGGCTAATGTCCCTGCTGATGGAGAGATTGTGAGGACACCTGCCTCATTTCACACACGGACCAGCTGGCATTCCGATAACGGTTGAGTTGCCCACACCTGAGCCACATGAGACTCCCAAGGTTTCCTGTGGCTGGCTGTCTTGGTCAGATGCAATACTTACTCCTCACACACACACATTTTCGAACCACTCCTTGCATATCCTTCACACACACACACACACACACATATATACACACACACACAGGATGATGAATTTGAGAAACTAAATTATCCTTTGGACAAGTCATTTCCCACCTTAGACCCCAGATACCCTACTCACAAAGTAGAGAACATTTCCATTCATTCATAGATGAATTTGATGCTCCCTCTCTTCCACATGTAATCCTGCCCTGGCTCTGCTGAGTCCTGGCTGTGGGAAGGACAGCAAGAGGGATTTTCCTAACTGTCTACACCTATTTCCTGAAAATTTAAGACAAAAAAATTTGCTTCAAATATATAAAAGAGAAAATTGCAAAATCAAAATGAATAAATGTTTAATTAAATGTCTACATAATGGACTGTTACATAAACATCATTAATTGTTAAATTTGATATCCATAAAAATTTCATTATATTTGAAAACAATTTGTTCCCTAGAATTGCTCCCTCAGAAAGGGTTTTTTTCCAGTGTGTCCTGTGATTGCTGAAAGCTCACAGCCCTATTTAATTCTTTGCCAAATGCTTTCAAAAACCAAACCATAAAGTTCCCTTTCAAATGTATTACAGCTAAAATTATTAGTGTGGAATGTGGGTGAGTTGTGATCTACATGGTCAGATGTAGGGTTCAAATGTCTAAAAGGATGAGTGTTCTGGGGGCAGCTGGAGAGATGGCTCACAGGTTAAAGATGCACGGTGGTCTTGCCGAGAACCTGGATTCTGGCACAAGTCCCTGCAACTTCAGCTCCACGGACCCAGCACCCTCTTCTGGCTACTGCGGGGACTGCATTCATGTGTACAAACCCACACACAGGCATGCACAATAAATAAAATAAATAAAAACACAATCTTAAAAGAATGCTCAGGGGTGTTGCCTTAGAACCAGAAGGAATATTTAATGAAGCAGTTCTTCTATGCTGGGTTCCCATCTAAGCTTTCTGCGTGCAATAGCTTGTCCAATCCTTGAGACGACTTCCAAGAATATACAGCTGCCAGGCGGTGGTGGTGCACACCTTTAATCCCAGCACTTGGGAGGCAGAGGCAGGCAGATTTCTGAGTTTGAGGCTAGCCTGGTCTACAGAGTGAGTTCCAGGACAGCCAGGGCTACACAGAGAAACCCTGTCTTGAAAAACATATATATATATATATATATATATATATATATATATATACACACATGTATATATATACACATACATACATATGTATATATACATATATGTGTATATACATATATATATGTTTTTGTATATACATATATACATATACAGCTGCATTTGAGCACCCATGCTAGCATCTTTTTACATCCCCAGATTCAGCCCTCATGGATCAAAACTATTTTATAACTAATTGTGTCTGTATGATATGGATTTTGGGGTTATTATTACCTGAACAATATGCTATAGTTGTCTGAACAGCCTTTATATTGTATTAAGTATTTTAAGTTGTCTGGAAGTGATTTAAGACCAAGAGACTGTGCTTGAATTGTGGAAGGGACTTGAACATCTGCAGATTTTGGTATCTGCCAAGGGATCTGCAGTGCCCCAATTGCAGGAGGCCACTCCACTATTCTCATTTTACAGGCAAGAAAAAGAGCTCGAATGCCATTCATTCTCCATAGACACGTGACAGTAAGCTATAGTCAGAACTGAAACCAATGGCCCCAGGCTCATGTTCCTCCTGACCTTACCAGATAAGATGCCCGGCAACCCTGCATATTTCCAGAAGGGGACAGTCCTGGCAGGCTGAAGAGCAGGGGACATACATGACCAGAACTAGGAGTGTAATTCATACTACATTTGATAGATTGCAGCCTCTACTCTGTAGCTTTCCTCTGCCTAGAGGTCTCCTCTATTGATTACCTTCAGCCCCACCTGCATGATATCAATAACTTGTCACAAGAATGAAGAACCGATGGCTACCAACAGTCCATTAACTTTTGGTCCATAAGCGCTTAACCTCCTCCTGGTCTCCCAAGAATCCATTTTATGAAGAAGAGAAGTGAGGTGTTTTGGAGATTTGAAATATTTTCCCCATAACATCAGTTCTCAGCAGTGAATCACAGAATGCACACTCAGGGACTTACTAGAAAGTCGACTCAGTTTCAAACCAGGGGATGTGGTAAACAACTTCGCAAGCAACACATTTGCTGCATGGGAAGCAAAGTCCTCTCTTGCCTGTGGCTAACAGCTATCTCTTTGTGTGTTTTACTGTGAATAGTGTGGTGTGCGTCCTTCTAGACCTCAGTTACATGCTTACGTATCCTGAGAACCTTCTGACCTGTCTGCTCCTTCTCTTGCATGTTTTGATGAATTACTTCTCTCTATGTGGACAGACAGACACAGAGAAATAATAACTCTCACCAGAGATGCTGTGACACCTTGAGCAAGGCTTAGCAGATACTCCTGTGAGAAGAACAAGTGGGTGGGGTACTTCCTGTCCCTCCCATCATGCTCCACCCCATTGGCAGGGTTTCTCCAGTTATGTCTGCTCCTACAGTGAGATGAACTGATTTGCTACATCAGCCATGGGAAGTATTATCAGAAAGGGAAACTGCCTAAAGAGTGGCACAAGTCTGATTTGATGCTGTTTCTCTGGCCTTTGTTAAAGAAGAATCACGACTGAAGTTATCCAGGGAGCAGAGTTGGGCAATCAGCTGAGTTACTGAGGGACTGCACAGTGCTTTCTTGATGCATGCCTGCGCAAAGCCAGCAGAACATTCGTACGTAGAGACTCACTAAACTGTCAAGTGAAGAACTTAGCAGAAGGAGAATGGAGCCTCCCCTGAGAGTTGTGTGAAGAAATGTTGGCCAGGGCAGGCTCTGACTTGCAAAGATGAGAGAATTCTAGAACCCTTCTGCTTTTACCCACCCTCCTCCCCAGCCCAGCCCTGCTCTGTTTTTATAGCTGAGGCTCCTGACAAAGAAGAGCTTCTGTCTCTCTGAGTGAGCGGGAGAAACTCCTGGGGCTCAGGTTCAGTGCTTACACTACAAGGCTCTTGCTTCTGCACACTTCCAGCATGTGTAGATGGACTCAGCAGCCACACTGTCCCAGAGAAGGATGGCTGACAGATGTTCAGGATGACACAGCCCCAGTATAGGCTGGGAAGCAAAGAAACTGGGAAGCCTGTGAGCTCAGGGCTGTGTGATCCTGGGCGATATCCATATATTTTTTTGTTCTTCGGTTTCATGTGGGAAATGATGATTACAACTAGACCCAGATTATGTAGAATTTGTGCTTGTAGGGTATTGTTAGTCCATCCCACATTGTCTGTGGAAGACTATTATAACTATTTACAAGGTAATACAGGCAAAATATTGAGCACAATTCTGGATGTATATGTGTATGTATAAAGTAGTTCACTACTGTTATTAATATTAACAATTAGCTGTGGAGTCTCACCATGCTCTTATCTCGATATCCAAACACTTGACTTCTATGGACAGCTATATGTTGAGTAAATGTATAGAGTAAATCACTGGCTCTCAACCTTCCTAAAGTTGTGACCCTTAATACAGTTCCTCATGTTGTGATGACCCCCTCCAGCCACAAAATTATTTTTGATGCCACTTTATGACTACAATTTTGCTACTGTTATAAACTATAATGTAAATATCTGACATGCAGGGTATCTGATGTGACCCCTGTTAGAGGGTTCTTGGACCACCGAGTGGAAAACCTCTGTACTACAGTGATCACAGATCACAGTGAGACATGGAAGTGGGTGTGTAGCCTCATCTACCTCTGAAACTCCAGACTTGGGCAGGCACCGTTAACAGTTAATTTGGGAAACTTCAAAAGTAGCATCCAGAAGGTCTGGGTTCGAGTCCTGACCTTGCCACTTATTATTTGAAAGCCGCTTATTATTAAGAACTCTTTTACCCAGAGCTGCACCTAACTTCAAAGGGAAAAATCCAAAGAAAGTAAGCTGGATAGACCTTAACACTGTCTACACTGTGTGACTCGGGACAGGTTCCCCTTCCCTCCCTGCATGACAGCCATTAAGACTGGCTAAGAAGGGAGATGGGGAACCACATAGACACTGTAACACCACACCGTCAAGCAACCTGTTCTCCTCAGCTTTGCCAGTCCCCTGTCAAGGAAGATGGCAGCCTGGGCTGTTGGCTGCTCTCCTGACTCAGGAGCTCTAATCTAAATATTCAAGTGACACTTCTAGTGTCACATTCCCTTTAACCCATTCCCTTTAACACAAAATTAACTTAAGACACCTTGAGCCATATTTGCCCTAGAGGTATGGAGAATAGAATGCCCAAGTCCAGCACAGCGGACTTGGCCTACGAGACAGCATCCTGATGTCCAGGTCACAGGAGGAGCCTCCCCACAGACATAGTGATCAGTAACAGAGGAGGGGACAGAGTTTGGTCTTAATGCTGCCATTAATCTTTACAGATCAAATGATGCTGTGCAGATGGTGGCCATTATATGAAATAATGACTAAAGCCCTAGAAAAACACAGCACTGCCCGAAATACTTCATAGGTATGGATAGCACAACCGAGGCCTCCCGCTTCACAGAAAATCCTAGCAGGGACAAGGGCGCAAGCCAAACCAAATGGAAACCAGCAGGGCAAACATAGAAACAATACTTGGCTGTAAGTCAGGCCAGGTTAACGCCCCCTACCCCCCAAGATGTGGGACTCTCAACCTCAGCCACCCATGAGATGATCCCACTCTTGTTTGCCCAGATTTGTCTCCTGGAAGCTTGACTGTTGTGCTGAGGTAATACTAATATTGATTGAGCTTTCTGTACGCCCGCCAGACACCGACTAAGCCTTTTACATGTGTCTGTGCACTTAATCCTCCAAATACCCCCGTGAGGGAAAGCTTGCTAATTCTGTCTTGGGGAAAATGACACCCAAGAAAGGAAATAAGTCCCCCAAGGGCATCAGACTAGTAAATATATGAGCAGGGGGCTGGCCCCAGACAGGCTGGCTCCAGCATCTGAGCCTTCAGCCACACCACTCAGATGGTCCCTGTCTCCTCCTGGGATAGTAGAACAGAGCGGTGGGGGCAGGGGAGCAGGGAACCGGGAAAGCCACCACTTTGTGCTAGGAATGCTGGAAGAGAGTGGAGCATTCAGCAGAGGAGAGGACTGTGGGTCACTTAGTGTGAAGGGTCTATGATCCCCAAGATGCAGATCCTCAAGAGCTGTGACTTTTAGTTCCCCTTGTAAAGGTGTGCTCCACCAGAGGATGAACCACAGCAGCACCCTTAATAAAAGAGGTGCTGAAGAGGCGATTTGCATTCCCCACTTGAGAAAAGGAGATCTCCTCGGGCTCTTCTAGCAACAAGTCTCCGAATGGCAGCCAACAGCCTCTTGCATTGCCGTCTTTAATTAAATGAACTCTGAGAAGTCACACCTCCCCGGACTCTCAGAAACTCTCCTACTCTGCTCCCTTTTGATCTCTGTAATTTATTTTAAAGATCACACTGAACACATTATTTGCTCTGTGAGCCACAGCCCAAAGAAATCAAATTCTAACCTGACCATAGCATTCAGGGTCGCATCACCCCCATCATTAAAAAGATACGGTGCTCTCTCCTCTAGTAACCGATGCCTGGGGTCTAAGCCAGGGTGCCAGGCCCTGTGAGCTTGTTCTTATTTCTTTCACTTTCCATTGGCTCGTTTACTCTCCTTTTAAGTAAAATGAGTTATGGTTCTTATTGCCTTTAGAAGTGTTCTAAGGGCCTCAGGACATGGCTCAGTGGGTAGGAGGCCTTGCTCCGCAAGCATGAGGATGTGCGTTAGAATCCTCAACAATCATGTGCAAAGTTACGGATGCCAATATGTGCCTGTAACCCCAGTACTGAAGGTTAGAGATGGGCGGATCCCAAGAGGTTGTCAGTCAGCCAGCCTAGCCCAAACAGGGAGCTGCAGGTTCACTGAGAGACTTCCTCCCAAAGGCATGGGGCAAACAGTAAGAGAGGAAGACACCTGGTGTTCTTCTCAGGCTTCTGCCTGGTCATGTGCATGTGTACACACACACACACACACACACACACACATACACATATACATGTGTGTGCATGCACACATGTGCATATGTGCAAACATACACAGATGTACACATATGTACATACACATGTATGTGCATACATGCACACACACATGCACACACAAACACACACTTTCAAGGACAACCCCTTCACATAGTCCTAAGTACTTAAAATAGGTACCTCTCCTAAGTACACCCAGGTTCCAGGGTACTTCTAATTACAAATCTGCCCACTGTTCAGTCAGCAGCATCATTGTGTCTGTGCCTGGATTATCAAAGAAGAGGGTACAGACTCCACCTTCAGTGACCCTTTCTCAGTGGGTACAAATAAGTGTTCAAGGAAATGTTTTGAGGTTGAATTAATAGTTGAGGAACCAATTAACTGTGGAACAGACTTAACTTGCTGAAATTAAAAAAAAAATGGTCAAGGAAACTTGCCAAAGGCTTGAGCTACACACACACACACACACACACACACACACACACACACATACACATTCATACACACATGTCCATAAACACAAAAGTATACATCTACATATGCTTGGTATATACATACATATATACGTACACATACACATATATTTCACTCTCTGTCCTGAGTCACTCTCTGGGTCATTACTCCCCATTTTATCTTCTTAGTAATTATCACCATCTGAAATTAATATATTTATATGTGTATTTGTTTTTTGTTTTTTTAGTTTCCGAGGGCCTTGCTGAAATGCAAGCTCACTGGGAGAAAGAGAATCTTCCCTGTTTCAGCACAGCAAAGGAATTGCTGTTCCATGAGTAGATGACAGAGGCTGTCAGGCAGTTCTTTCTCACACCTAGACTTTAAATCAGGAAGTAGAGAGCTGTCTGGGTCTCTTGGGTGACAAGAAGTCAGCCTCAGGGGAAAGGGTGTAGGCATGGTGACCTCATGATCCTGTTTCTGGCAACTGCAAAGACATGTCCCTCCTTCAAGCTTTGCAGAGACACCGCAACATTATTTATGGGATGTCTGCATGCTCATGCCTGGACAGCAGGTGCCATGACAGTAAAAGACTCTGTGTTGCTCCTCTCTTCCAGTTAGCTGCCAACCTAGAAAAAAATGCATATGCGCTGACTGGTAGCCACTGCATCTTCACGAAAACAAGTCCAGTTCTTGGTCCGGCTCCCAGCACTGGGGAGATATCTGTTTTCACTCTTAGAGGGGGAGAATAAATAAATCATGAAACAAAAGGAAGCAGTTAAACGTTGAGGGTCAGAAAAGCCCTGGTGCCAGGGCAGATAGATCTAGACCCAAAGGGGAAATCTGGTGCTAGCTGAGCGGCCTTGGGCAGGACATATCACCTATCTGAGTCTGTGCATTTGCCATCTGCAGAGTCTACCTTGGAGCAGGGTTAAGGTGAGGATAATGGATAAGGAAGCATGCAGTCCAGCGTCTGGCATGCAGCGGCAGCCTTGTCTAAGCACCAGCTCTCTCCTCATTCCCCTTGGGGATTGTGCTCCCTCTTCCAAGAGTCTTCTTTCCTGTCGTGGCTCCGCTCATTAATATATTCAAGGAGTTCATGGTAGCTGTGTCGCTTGCCAGTTAAAAGAATAGCTTCCACTCTCAGACTGCTTATGTTCCTAGCAAAGCTCCATCACTCAGTAGGTTTGTGCCCTTGGAAGGGTGGGTCATCTCTCTGGACTCCAGTTTCCAAAACAATGCAGTGATGCTCCGCATAGAGAGACGATAAATGCTTACTGAGGGCAATGTGTTTAGAGCAGTGCCTGCTTCATCTAACACTTACTCCAGACACAAATGTCCTCATGGCCCCTCTGTACCCAGACCTCTCTGCTGTCCCTCCACCATAGCCAATTCCTCTATGGGCACAGTGCCTCTGCCTAAGTTGTGCTTTCTCCCTACCACACCATGATCCTGTATCTTCCTGTAACTGGCACCACTTCGCTATGTAGGTCCACCCTTGGGCCCTCATCAAAGTGAGCATTTTGTTGACTACCCAACCTCAACTTGCCTGTCTATCCCAAGACAAACTCCCACCGTATTAGTTTCAGAATATCTCTTGTTATACAAAATTAGTTTCCCTATGTGGTTGGTGTTGTCTCACCCTGTCTCATTGGTATGTAGTTACGTAAGAATAAGGACTGGCCTGTCTCTCCCTTGAAACCATGTCTCATGGATAGTGAAAGGTGCATGGATAAATGATGCTGAAGGACCTGGTCCCATGCAGCATTTTCTTGTAATTCCGCTACTCTATGTCCAGTCTATGATCTTTGGTAAAGGCCAGTTTCTAAAACGCTTTACCCTTTTCTCTAAAATTGGAACCTGGCTAACTGTGCTCTTGACCAAATCCAAAGATAGCTCTCCCAGGGCCCTCAGCGGGTTCTTGTGAAGTGTGCCCTCCATCTTCCAGTCACAGGAGCTTGAAGTCTGCCTCCTGAAGGTGCTGCTGCTGTCACAGAAGCTGGACTTTCCTCTTCCCATAGCCTTCCAGAATGATCCTATCTGGTAGAGGTATCATCTTCACTCTAGATGACCAGAAATCTGTGTCCCATCTACACTCAAGGGAGGAGTTGGTCAATATTTCTAGCAAGGGTCTGTGGCAATGAACTGTTCTTGGCTCTGTGGATTTTCACTCAGCTGAGTGTTTAAAGCGGCTTTGAGGAACAAGGAAGGATTGTCACTGGGATCTTACCCTAGTACTCCAACCAGCCTTTGCAGGCAGCATGAGGACTGTCTACTTTCTAGAGCTGCACTTGGGTACAGGAGACGCTCATGCAAATAAAGATGTCTCTGGGGCCTTGAAGCAGAAATAAAATGTAAACTTCCTTAAGGATTTGGGCCTTGGACAGGTCCAACAGCAAGTACTGGCTGCTATAGAGGAGGTGTGGAGGACCTCAAAGGAAGTGCCCTGTGGACTAGAAATATGCAGAAAGGCTTACTGCAGCCTGCAAACCCAGCCCAGTAAGATAGCTGTGGACCTGGGATAACCTATGCCACTTCTTTGAGTCTCAGTAGTCTCACCTTTGAAATAGACATAATAATCCTTCCCTAACTTAAGACGTGGAGTTAGCTCTGTAGATAAGGTGTCTGCCCCAATTGAGGATCCAAGTTCAGATTCCCGGCACCCACTGAGAAGTCAGGCATGGTAGCTCATGCCTGTTAACATTGGCACTGGGGGGGGGGGTGGAGGGATATGCAGATTGAGACTAGAGCTTGCTGTGCAGTCAGTCTGACCAGTTGGTGTGCTCTGGGTTCAATAAGTGACCCTACCTCAAAAGGGGAAGAGAACAATAATAGTAGAAGACATCCAATGCCAACCTCTGGCCTCTATGTATGAGTATACCTACATAAACATATGTGCAAACATACATTACACACACACACACACACACACACATCAAAATATTAGGGGTAAATGAGTGAGAGAATAAATATAAAATGCTTAGCTCCATACTGGGTACAGGGAAACAACTCAACTAATGGAATCTGTTATCCTTTTGGTTGAGTTTAGATTCCACTGGCTTTCTCCTGTGAGATCCAACAGCTTAAATTTGTTCTGCTGCTTCTAGTTGAAATTCCCTCACAAATGATGTGCCATCCCTAAATGGAGGGTAACTGGCATTCCCTTATGCACTTGCTAAGGCATTGGGAAGATGTCCATGACCTTTGTGTAGATTATAGTCCAGAGAGGTCCAGTGATTTTCTCCCATGATAAGACAGAGACAGGACTACCTACCTACCTGTGTTCAAATCCACTCTCTCGTAATTATCCTAAGGGATTCTTCCAAGGTGAGGAGGAGGAAGAGAGACTCTATGTTCTTCCCTGGGAACTGAGTGCCAATGGATAGAAAGGCTCGTTCATCTCAGTCATGTCTAGGAGACAACTCTAAGGTTACAGTCAGGAGCTAATCTTCCCAGAATCCTTCTCCACTCCATTCTTGTAGGACAGACCCTGAGATGCTATCTCAAAGACAAAGATTTGGAACAAGTGCCAGGCAGAGAAGGCACAATGAGACAAGACATTTAGGAAATGAATTCTGAAAGGCTTCCTCCTATGGCCAGAGATGCTCCCAGTGTTCCCATTATCACAGCAATGATTCAAGGTGCTTCTAGAACTCTCTGGAGAAGACAAGGATGCTGTTCTGATGACAGTCACCACTGACTGGGCAGGATGCTCATTAGAAAGCTATTTATTGTATTCATCTTTCTAGCCATTGAGAAGATGGTGTTGTTCTCATTACACTGAATGAGGAAACAGAAGCTTGAGAGGACAAGAGTGGTCTCCCAATACTGTATTATGTAACAGACAAACTGGAGCTCTATGGGAACCTGAGAGTACAAAAGGCCCCCTTCCTCCTCCTCCTCCTCTTCTCTCTCTGTCTCTCTCTCTCTTCTCTCTCTCATCTGTCTCTCTCTCATCAACTCTCTCTTCCCCTCTGTCTCTTCCCTGTCCTCTCCTTCTTTCTTCCCCTCAATCCTTCTCTCTCTCCTGTCCTCTGTCTCCTGTCCTCTCTCCCCCCTCTGTCTCTGCCCCTCTCCTCTTCTTCCTCTTTCTTCCCCTCCAGCCTTCTCTCTCCTGTCCTTTCTTCCTCCCTCTCTCCCTCTCCTCTCCTCCCTCTGTTATCTCTCTCCCTTCCTCTCCTCTTTCTCTGTCTCTCATCCCCTTCCTCCTTTCTTCTTTCTCTTCTATCCTCTCTTTTCCTCCTCTGTCTCTCTCCCTGACTCCACTACCTCTTTCCCTCCCTTCCTGCCTCCTATGAGGCCATACTCTTTCTTCTATGAAGGTCCTAGCAAATTCCTTGCACACAGGCAGGAAAAGGCCACTACTTTCGTTTTCTATTTATGACTGTCCTCTTTCCTTGGGAGAACATGTCCCTCTGCCTGCCATCAAAGACCTACCACCTCAGTCTAAGCTACTCTTCACATGGCCTGTCATTGCCTCTCAGACACCCTACTTTCTTATGCTTACAGAAGAAACAGAACAGCAGGTCAAGGGCTCCTGCTCTCTGGGTTACTTCTATGGTGTCCCCTTCAGTCTCTCTGAGTCCACACAGGGAACCATCGCCACGGTTAGGACTAAAGTCACCCTTCAGAAAAGAGTCACTTGTTTCCCAAGCACTGGCACCTGGTGAGCTCTTTATAGATGCAATTATGAGCCCACACACCTACAGGATTAACCAACTAGACAGCTAACTTGTCACTCTAGAGAGAAGGCAAATAAGACCCCACAAATAAAAGTGACTCTTCCTCTTCTCAACTCTCAGGGGACTTACACAGAAGGGATGGCATCGGGAACAATTCTCATTTCCCAGCACTTGTGCCATACCCTATGGGCACCTCAGGGAACTTTGAGGTCTTCTGGACAGGGAACCTAATCAAGGTTGCTGGATGCTACCCTTAGACTCAGCGGGGCTGGGCAGACTGGTGATTTGTGTTTCTAAGGTGTGCTCAGTGATGCTTAGGGCGCAGGTCCTGGAATCATGCTTGAGAACTATGGCTGGAGGGCCTGTGAATTGCCTGCTGGGCCCAGCTGGTTAGTTCATATAACAGGCATGCAAGGCAGAATATGACAGAGGAATGGGCTCGGAGCCAGGGTAGATGAAGGCAGTGCCAAGTCTTATGGGAAGCACTGGAAAGACTGGGGCGACTTGGTGCAGGAATGTGGGAACTTTTGTTTTCTCAAGAAAAGCAGCGACACCAAGCACTGACACCTGGTGTCCAGTGAAACCAAGCATTGGCACCTGTCTGTCCTTTACATGAAAGCTAGAGTTTAGATGTTAGGCACGAATCCACATGCTTTAAACATTCAGACCACCAAATCACAGCCATATGTTGAATCTGGCCTTAGGACCACAAATTTGGGGCCTTCGTATTGCTCGGCCCACATGTCCACAGGGGTCCTGGACCTCAGTGGGCAGCAGCACAGCAGACTGCAGTGGCTCATCTCACCAGAGAAATCAGGAGATGTAAGCAATGAATATTTTAAAACCCTTTTATCCTGTCCACATTCCAGAAGCGCTCTTCAAGGCGAAAACTAAAGCTCACAGCAAGGGTGTCTGTGAGCTGGGCAAGGGGACAGTTCAACATGACCATTCTTGTCATGGACTAGAGAAATGACAGAAAAGCCCAGTCCTGCTGCTTCTTCTGGCCCATCCTTACTCCCACCCCCCTCCCAAGTTCTGGCTGCTAAATTCAATAGCCATGTTTGTGATATGCATGCAACTCAGCCAATATTCTACATATGGTCTCTGGTTTAATTCCATAATCCTGTGAAGGGACTGTTGTCACGCCAACAGTTCAGCCGAGGAAGAAAACTGGCCCAAAGGAGAGAGCACAGATCAGGATGCCGGAGGAGTTCAAGGCCAGCCATTGGAGCTCCTGACACTTCCTCCTAGAAGTCTGGTTGGCACTTTAATAGCTGCCTGAGCCAGGGTGTATACAGCAATGGAGGCTCCGAGGTTTCCATGTCTCTGCCACTCTTAGGGCAGAGCTCTGCCTGCCCTGTAAAAGCTGTAGACAGGGAGCCCCACCATCTTGGTATACATTTTATCCACCTCACCAGAAAGGAAGCAAGGAAGGAAAAATTATAGTCTTCTCTGAAATATGGAAATAGATGCTTGCCAACAAGTTCAAATTTATGCTAATTTCCCAGTACCTCAAGTCATCCCACTTGAACATCTGTGTGGTTCACGGACGAGTGCTTGAACTGTTGCTAAGCTGACAATGAATTGTGCCTGCTGCATGGGCCTGTGTTTCTGGACATTTGCTGATCTTCTTCCCGCCCACCTGGTCTCCCTCAAAGTTAATTAGACCATGGGAGAGGCATGGATACACTTTGTGATTCAGAGGAGCCAGAAGTCATGGGGGAGAGAGGATAGACAGAGGAAAACTGTATTTTTCCTGCCTTGACAGCTGATTTTTAAACTCCCTTCTCCATCACTTGTGCACACGCTCCCATAAATAAGATATACGACTGACTTTCTCAGGTGTCAACATCCTAATGAGGGAATCTGCTTTCTGACACCTTGGAAAAGGTCAACAAAGAAAAAAGAAATTAGAGACAGGCCGACATCGTTCTCGGGCTGAACTGTTTCCGAGTGTGCCAGCAGCTCGGTAGAATTGTTATTTTGCAACTGCGGACCAGATGTGAAGCTCAAATGATACAGTGGAGTGTTATTTTGGAATGGTGCATATTTTTAAGTGGGGGGGTAAAGGCTGTGTCTTGACATTTATGGTGGCAGGGCTCCTGCAGCACAGCGACCTGCTGTTAAGCACAAACTCAAACAGGCATTGCCAGACAGAGAGGGAGCAGGGTTCTGATCTACCGGGGCCTGGCCAATCCCAGTTCTCCACCAGAAGAAAGCTAATGATGAGTCTCCTGGTTCCCTGTGACTGCCTAACTCTGTCCAGCATGTTTATTCTAGGCAACCAATGGAATGATCTTTTTCCAGCCGGTGTAGGTTTATGTCATGCCCTGAAGAAGATTCCCCTTAATCCCATAGGTATTAATAATTAATATCAAATCCAGAAGCTTTGAGATGATCAAGCACTCTTCTGGGTCTGCCCCCTCCTCCTCCCAGCATGGTTCTCACCTACTGTATGCTCCCTTCAAGCTTGTGGGTCTGCAGACAGCCTTCTGCGTTCACTCCATGGGGTCTTTGGCCTGCAGGAGCTCTCCTCTCTTTGTCTTTCTCTGTCTCTGTCCCTGTCTCTCTGTCTCTCTGTCTCTGTCTCCTTCTGCCTCTGTCTCTCTGTCTCTGTATGTCTGTCTCCCTCTCCCTCCCTTCCTTCCTCTCTCTCTCTCTCTCTCTCTCTCTCTCTCTCTCTCTCTCTCTCTCTCTCTCTCTCTCCTTTCTGCATTTTTTCATGTCTTCTTCCTACTGGATCTCCATAACCATAATTCTTTGCTCCCCTTTTCCTTGTATCACACACTTTTCATCAGAGTACTGTTCTATTGGCTCTGGTGGATTTCATGATGCATACCCCCCTTCCACTGAGTATAGCTCTCTGTGTATGAGTTGCTGCTCATTTCTGAGAATATAAGTCTTAGTGGTGTGGTGTGTGTGTGTGTGTGTGTGTGTGTGTGTGTGTAAAGGGGTTCTTATCCTTTACATGAAGACATTTGGAACAGACAGCTCCAAGGTGGGGTAGGAAGTTACCTTGAATATTCTAGAAGCAACTGCAGTAGTCCTGCCCTACCATTGGAACCAGCAGTAATCCAAAAACACAAACAAACAAACAAACAAAACCAAAAAAACAAAAATGTTTCCAGAACTTGCTCAATGTCCCATGAGAAGCAAAGTCACCTCAAGCTCAGAACCATTGGCCAGGAGATAGCCACAGAGCTGACATTCAGAAAATGGAAAGTATCACCCACTTTCCAGTAACCTTTCCTCCTCCTCCTCTTTTCTTCTTCTTCTTCTTCTTCTTCTTCTTCTTCTTCTTCTTCTTCTTCTTCTTCTTCTTCTTCTTCTTCTTCTTCTTCTTCTTCTTCTTCTCCTTCTTCTTTTTCTTCCTTCTTCTTCTTCTTCCTTCTACTTCTTCTTCCTCTTCCTCTTCCTCCTCCTCCTCTTCCTCCTCCTCCTCCTCATCCTCCTTCTAGTAGTGAATCCCCTTTTATAAACCAGCAAAATACAGAAAACGGGAACATGGTGTGTATCCTGAGGCACATAAGAAACTTCCAGAGGCCTAAGAGTCATACGGGTGGAAGAATTTAAAAATAAGACAACTTTGCCTTTTAATAGCCAAGAATCTGGAGAAAGTAATATGCTTAGACTCTCTGCTTTATCATTTGGAGAAGCAGAAATGACTGTGTCAACTCCATAGACTTCTGACAGAGAGTAAAGGACTTGAAATGAGAAAAATGCATTATTCAGTGCCCGGCAAACAGGCAAAGCGAACCGTAGGCTTACTTATCTTGGTTCTTTCTGCATATTCTTCAGGGACTTTGGCATGGAGATGAATTCCTCTATGTAGTCTTACTAACACTATACAAAAACAAATATTCAGGCGTGGAGTTTCAAAGAGTAACATATTTACTTTTATGCAAGAGGAGAACCAAAGCGATTCACTTAAGGTGTAGCTGTCCTGGATACTTAGGTGGGTGATGGTGGACAGTGAGCTTAGGGGCCCCGCTATGTGTCATTCTGTGGGGATTGTCGTCAAGACCAGTGCATTCCAGGTTCACAATGGTAGTCGGATAAGCAAGCATCTATTTGCTTTAAAGCTTGTGTGGTTCCCCCAGAAATTGAGGATTTCTTTTGAGAGGTTTTACTCTTGGCTTCACCACAGCCAAAGGATGATGTTCATTTCTTCCATCTGACATTGGAGAACCAACTACTGGGAGAAAGTTGTGCGTAAAGCATGTAAGTTCAAGAAAGACTAATGGGTGAATGAAAGTGATACAAACTCTTTCATGGTTGCAAGGTTGAAATAATTTCAACCTTTACCTTATGAGACTGCTTTGGGCATTATATGCAGCGGGGTCAACTCAGTGTGTGCCGCTGTTATCATTGGCCCATTTTTGAACTGTGTGCTCCAAGGACTGTACCATTTCATCCAATTCACACATTCTCAGGAAACAGACTTTTGACTGAGAGAATCTCACATGAAGGAGTTGGAAACTATCTATCCAAAGTCGCAGATCCACCTTTTGAGTTTGGTAAACTTTATTAAAGGGCTGGATTTTTTTTTCCAGCAAAGGCCAAATAATGTGCGTTAGGCTCTGGGAACTATTACTGCCTTACCACCATGGTTAAATTATTCGCTGTGCTTTCAAAACAACCGTGAGGCATCACGTAAACAGACAGAACTGTGGTCCAATAAAGCTTTATTGTCAAAAACAGTTATATGGCTCAGTCTGTCAGTGAATTCCTGCTGCCCAGAAGCTGGGCAGCGGCCACCTACTCAGCAGATAGGAAGTCTCCAGAACATCCAAGCTGCTGTGCTGGCAGAGCGGCGGGTGGTGGGAACCCCCGTCTGTGATGGAAAGGCTTTGTTTGATTTTTCTCTAAGTATGTTTGAATTATTAAGTGCCTGGCTCATTAAGTGAAGGGTGCTGTTATAATTCTGTTGCTGGAGACAAAATTGCTATTTAAATTGAGTTTTGCCAATTTAGCTAATTTACTAAGTGGGCATTGCCATGTCTTAATTATTATCCACTGATATGAGATTATTCAAGGGGACAATGCTATGTGGGTCTAGCAAGTCTGCATAGGCTGGAGGAGTGGGCCCCCTAGGAGGTCTGCACACTCTGGAGAGAGCTAGATCCTATCACAGATCACCAGCCAGATGAGTTTTTCCAGTGCTGTGTGAGGATCTGCTAAGTCATAAGGGAAAGAAACTCAATAATCACTCCAAAAGAGACCTGCTGATGACTCTCCCCTCCCCTAGCGACACACAGAGGGTGTGATAGATGTCGCTGCCCATCTCAATTTGCCCACAACTGGCGGTTTCCCTATCTGGGCACTGGAATTCTAAGACTAGCTGTGGATCCTCTGATAAATCCATTCAGTTTAAGGTGCCTCATTGTCTTCATCTGAATGGTCATTGCATGCAGGTTCAGGATTAGGATGAGCCCAGTGATGAACCCTAACCTTGCACGATGCTCCTTATAGGCCCCACCCCAATGCCTCGGTCCCTGAACTTCTGCGCATGCTCCATTCTCAATGGCACACTGCAGTCATGTCCTCGCTCAGGGCTCTCAGGAAGTTCCACGCTCCTGTAGATGAATTCTGTGGGCGCACTGAAAATGTAAATACTGTCGACTCGGTTGCTCTTCGCTCTAAAGGCAGACAGGTGTTTGTGTGCTGTTTTCTCAGGACTACGGAATGATTATGGGGCTCTTTCCGACAATGCTTGGAAAACTGAAAGATGCTTCTGTTATACTGTTTGCCTCCACTCCAGTCAAGAAAAACACCCTTGCTAAACTGCTTGAGGCTGTCGACCTGGCCTTTTATTAGTGTGTTTAGAGGCGTGAAACAGGAACCATTTAAGGGCAGAGCAGATCAGGAACGCTGTTTTCTGTCTGCTCTCCCGGATAAATGTCACTCCTAATTATTATTTATCTGCAGGACTTTTGAGTTATCATGCCTTGTTCTTGTAAGAATATCTGACTTTTGATGTTTTTAGAGAGTCCATTTTTTTTCTCCTAAGAAGTCAGTGTACTGTGCACAATTTGACAAGTTTTAAGACATTATGTAGCAGTTGGAGCTTTAAGCAAAATAGCATGGTGATGAAAGATGACTTCCTTGTGTATGCAGTGTTCATCATGCCTCTGTATGAAGACCTTCATTTCTCCACCGAGTAGGTAGGACATGACAAAGTGTGTTCTCCTCCACCCACATGCTTTGGTGTTCACATACATCTTCATGCAGAGCCCGTGCCTCGACCTGATAATTCCAATGTACACAGGTAGCCTTAGAAACAGGCTCTCATTCTAAACGTCTCTACCTTCTTGGCTGGTTAGCATGTCAGCATTTGGTAACTGAGCACAAAGGAAAGGAATGGGACCTGAGGTGACCCAGTCTTTGGAATGGCTTTATAAGGAACAGAGGGAGCACAGAGGAGGCAGCTTCTCTACACTAAATGGGAGGAGAAATCATCACCTCAGCTGATTTTCAAACTGTGATCCCATAACACATAGAAGACTGCATATTGGTGAATGGATTCATTGTGGAATAGCTTGGAGGTTTGGTGGCTGTTCTTACACACTAACTCTTCTCCAAGTGAAGAAGCTCTTACAGGCCAGAGCTCTATGCAAGCCCTGCCCTGTTGTTGACTTGCCTGGAGTTTAACTGTCCAGGAAACAGATCCCGGCTCCAGTTCTCATATTTACAAGATACCACTTCCTGTCTAATGACCACATCAACCTTCCAGTGACTAAGGTCCACGGTCTGGATAACTGTCTCCTGATCATAATCACCTTGTAAGCTATTTTCTTGCTATTGATTTTTAATCAGAATCCATAACTAAGTCTAAAGTCGTTGGTTTGGTACCATTTCCTACTTCATTTGACTGATTACAGATGATGCCTATCACACAGGCAATAGAGGGTGGTGTGGCCACAGCAGGGCAGTGAGCATTGCCCACCGCGGACCCTGTAAGGCTCACACCGGCAGCACTTCACATACAAGGTCACGTTTAATGATGAGTCACACTGCCACCCACCTACCCACACGTTTAATCCCAGCACTTGGGAGGCAGAGGCAGGACTGCAGCGAGTTCAATGCCAGCTGTGGCTATGAAGCAAGACTGCCCCAAAAAGCTGAGACATTTTTAAAAAGTAGAAAATAGTAGCCCCACATCAGTGAGACCTTAGCACTAGTGATATGATAATCTAGAACTGGCCGTGACCAGACTTAACAAGAGGGAGGATCTTCCCCAAAGATAGACAGCCAGGAAACAAAGATAGCGTTTATGAGAGAATAGAGCATTCTGTTGGTGGGAGGAGTATGGATGGAGTTGACACCACTGTATTCTGCACATGGGTATAAATTTCCTCAGTATCCATGGAATGGTACTGGAGTCTGGGAAATCCCGCCCATTGAGGTTAGTACTTAATCACAGGAGTATAGGTAATTAAATGTAAATTAGAGAGCTGGGATTAGCTATGATCTGTCCCAGAGACCATGATCTCCGTGCTTGGAGAAGATTGTGAGTCAGGTCAGGAGGAGCAGGGAGGATCTGGGGGCTAGGGGGGGGGGACAGGAGGTGGGAAGGAGCGGGGAGAGGACATCTTCCAAGAACAGCACTAGTCCTGACCCCAAAGGTCCTAATTCATTCCCATTTCCCCTGACCGACGAAAGTAGCCAGCACCATCGCACCCCAGTTCATAGATATTGTCAACACTTACTGGGGACCTGATCCCAAACCCCTGCTTTTTAGGTTTTAACCCAGAGTACATAGCCACACAGGTGGGCAGTGAGCTATCACAGTGCTGACCAAATAGGTGCATGACACAAAGGCACAATCGGCATCCTTGACCCTGGTCCCTCAAACCTATTGTTAGCCACGGCTTCTGCAGCTGAGTGAAGAAGACAGGCATCATATGAGGCCCCTCAGAACTAATGACACCAGGAGTGCATTGTGCAGAGGGCTGGATTCTCCCTCCAGAGCGCTCTGCTCATTCCTCTCTGTGATTATGGCAAACCTGGACTCCAGCCACCGACATCCATTCCCTGCCTTGTAAATCTGCACGTTGAAGGAACTCCAAGAAGGGAGGGCAAAGGTCAGCGGCTGCCTGGAAGTTGAGAAGAGACTGTCTAACCTCACAAGTGCTTGAAGGCTGCTGTGCGCTTAAGCTCTCTTAGCCCAGCGGGTGTTTCAGAAGGGGGCCAGTGAGGTCTCTTGACTTCCACACACACTGTTCCTTCCCACAGGGAGGAGGTCAGATCAGGCCAGGAGAGGGAATGAGTTGGACTTATTCCCGATGCATTGTTTTTGAAAGGTGGACAGATGAACAGGACCCTTCCCTGGATGAATACGGTATCACTATTAGCATAAAACAAAGTCCCGTCTTCATTTTTGCTGACTTTTGATGCTGACTGGGAAAGATGAGTAATGTATGCTGCCAAGAGATTGTCTCAAAAAAAAAAAAAAAAAGTGCCGGGCGTGGTGGTGCACACCTTTGATCCCAGCACTCTGGGAGGCCGAGGCAGACAGATTTCTGAGTTCGAGGTCAGCCTGGTCTACAGAGTGAGTTCAAGGACAGTCAGGGCTATACAGAGAAACCCTGTCTCAAAAAAAAAAAAAAAAAAAAAAAAAACCAACAAAAGAAAACAAAACAAAAACAACAAAAAAAGAGGATTGTCTCCTTGCTATACCCTAGAACTACATATGGATGCCAGGCATTGTCACAAGCAAATGAAACTACCAGGCTTAGGGGTGCTACCCAGGTGCCAATATTTATACAGCCCCAGAAGATCTTAATGTACAAGCAGGGCTAGGAACCACCACCCTGTCAGATACAAGCTACCCTGCTATGCTCCAAGTGGAGAAAGCTTCTAGTAAACAGAACCTGGTTTCCATAGCAACACAGCCTTCAGTTTCTCTCCCTTTCTGGGCATACTCAAATGTAAGTTATTGTGTTTCCATGCCCTTATCCCCAGCCTGTTTCTGGTGATAGGGTCAGGATTTAGGGTGTCCCTTGCAATGGCTAGCAGATGGGGCTGAGGTCAATGATAAACCTTGCCTATCAGGATCTGTTCCCAGAACCACTGCTTTACAGAGAATGGCAGACAGATCTGAGTGAGCTAAGGACCTTAGCATTCACAGACACAGAGAAGCCATAGGGAGGCTTTTTTTTTTTTTTTACACAATAGCTACAGTTTGCAGATACAACAACATCGCTAGAGTATTCCAGTACTCATTTAGAAGTTTGGTCCCTGAAAAGTTTATGAGATGCTTTTTAGCCAGTAAAACCAGTTTTTTTTTTGTTTGTTTGTTTGTTTGTTTTTGGTTTTTTTTTTTTTTTTTTTTTTTTGGTTTTTTGAAGACAGGGTCTCTCTGTGTAGCCCTGGCTGCCCTGGAACTCACTCTGTAGACCAGGCTGGCCTCGAACTCAGAAACCCGCCTGCCTCTGCCTCCCAAGTGCGGGGATTAAAGGCGTGCGCCACCACCACCACCCGGCCTAAAACCAGTTTTTTTTTTTTTAAAATATTGTACACAAGTATTTTTATATTTATAAGGAAAGATCAGAATAGATGGAAATGTTCTCCTTTAATATTAGTTGCTCTCAGAGGGCTGGAATTAGGGAATCCACAAAAAGCACCCAGTCTCTTCTCCTGTTAGTAAAGACTGGATTGTATCTTCCAAGGAGCTTATGGATAGTGGAGGGTGGACCCATCCTGGCTCTCAGCCAGGAGAGAGTCTTACACATCCCAGATCTAAAAGACCCAGAAGTCAACTGTAAGAGTCACTGTGATCTGTGATACTTCCTTGAGTTCCCTGCCTCCTGGGGACGGGGGTTTGGGGGGTTGCTTCCATCCACAGGAAATCTCTTTCCTCGTAAGATCCCCAACAGGCAGCCAATGTCTTTCTTCTCCTACTCCACATCAACAGTCTGCTCCTTCTCAGTTCCCCTTTAGTCCAGCCTTTGCAATCTCTTGGATGAACGCCAATCAATCTAGTAGTCTGCATCCTTGGTTCCCGGCATATTACAGATTATGATCCTCATTCACAGTACTCTACACTCTATACCTTGTGTGCATGTACACACACACACACACACACATGCACGCACGCACGCACGTGCACCCGAGAGAGAGAGAGAGAGAGAGAGAGAGAGAGAGAGAGAGAGAGAGAGAGAGAGAAAGCCCACCTTTCCCGTTGTTTCTTGTTTATGGTGAGTTAGGGAAAACAGTGTTGACTGACTCAGTCACTGCTCAGTAAACCAGGAGTAGAGTAGTTCTAGGCTCTATGAATATAGCACTGACTACCAGAGTCCTGATCCTGATATTCATATGGTTGTGTGTGTGTGTGTGTGTGTGTATGTGTGTGCGTGTATGTGTGTGTGTATGTGTGTGTATGTGTGTGTGTATATGTGTGTATATGTGTGTGTATGTGTGTGTATATGTGTGTGTATGTGTGTGTATGTGTGTGTGTGTGTATGTGTGTGTGTGTGTGTGTATGTGTGTGTGTGTGTGTAGGATCATGATATCAGCTTGGTTTCACAGGCCAGAGATGCCATGGCACTTCATATGAAACTCCAACAGTCACTGAGTGACTAAAGTGGAACTAAACCCTTCCTTGATCTTCCCTGAGAGCACTTTCCACTAAACCATAAAACAACCACATCTCATTTTATGTGTCAGACAGTTGGTGCACATGGATATGTGGGAAGGGTTGTTTCGAGGAGGTCTGAGATCAAGTGACCAAGGTGACAAGTGTCAGTTTTCAGAAGAGCAACATCCACATCCAGCCACCTTGATCTGCTGAGGGAGAGCAGTGCCCAGTGTTGCAGTGTCGAGCCAAGCCACTGGGAAGTGACTCTGGACTTGTGCCCTTTGCTCTGACCCACCATTGATGACAAGCTTGCATCCTGATAGTTGTCGCTAATGATACCTTTCCCTGCACGCATACTGTTTCTCCCGAACCTCCTCGGGATGCATCTATATTTGTAAGATGTTTCCTGGGACTGGAGGAATCCTTCCTGATGGATTTATCAGGCTTAGCCCTGATATCAAGGATGTAAGCTGCTATATAGACTTGTCCATGAGCTGATCTGACCAGGAGGGAATTGAACTCCCAGATTTCCCTGCCAATTTGCCCTGTTCTCTTTAGTACTGTGTGGCTTCCTGGGGGACCTGCCAGGACAGAGAGTGACCCACAAGGCTGAATAGGGATGTATTCGTGTTTCATGTACGTCTTCCTTACTTGATTTCATTTTGCCAGCTGTTCCTCGTATGGCTTATTTGTCAGGAGCATAAAGGAAAACGAAATGCCAGGCCAAGAAAGAATGGAAATCATGAGGCAAGTAACCAAAAGATGCTACTTAACGCACTGGGAGGCATGTGGAGGGCTTTCCGCAGAGCTTCAAGGGTAAAGTCGTGGGTTGAGGAGAGAGAAACAACCACTCTTGAAATTAATAATCCAAGGCAAAAATCATCACAGAATTTAATTGTTGTCAGCCACAGCTCATCTTTGTCTTCCATTATTTTGCACAAATTGACTTGGCTGCATTTCCCAGCCAGTACATCCATTCTTAAAGGACTTTCCTGTTATCTATAGCCTGTTAATATGTTCATCCTTCACCTCCCTGAGTAATTCTAGGCAGCTTTTACTCATTTGGAGTGACTGGAGCACTGATTGGCTAGGAGAAGGGGAATTGCCCAAGATGAAATATTATGCATTGCCCTAAGGGGTTGTGAGGCTCCTGGAGGCTCAGACAGGCAATGCTAGCCTTGAGTTCATGGGGAAATGGCTCAGATCCAGGGTTGCTTCTAAAATCCTGTAGTATTGTAACCATCCATACTTGGCTATTTAAATATGAATGAATTAACTGTAAACAGAACTAAGTTCTGTCTCTCCCCATAGTCACTTAATTTCAAATAGGGCAGGCATAGCACATTGGTAGCACCAAATAAGATCCCTATGACCATAAAATAGTATTTTAGATAACCCTGAGCAAGAACTTCTGCAATCAAATTAGGGTGGCTTCCTACTTCCCCTTCTCCTTCTAAGATGAGCTGCATACAGTGTGTTGAGATCTGCTTTGTGGAAAACCCAGATGTGAATAGTTAAGATCTTTGTTGGTATCTAGTCATGCATGTGTGGGATGTTCTTGTGGGTATCAACAGGACAAGAAACGAAGAATGTTTAGCACATGGTCAAGGAAGAATGACACAGAGAAGACAAGGCACAAGAATGTGGTGTGATTTGAACTCAAGACCAAGACTACCTTCATCCTCACAGTGCCTCACTGTGACTGGCAGTTTTCAAACAGTCTCTGAGCTGGCACAAGTATAGGGCGTATTGGTCTCTAGAATTTTCCCTGAAGAACTCCGTTCTCCTAGGCCAGAGGTGACTCAGGTTGACACCAAGTGTCCTATCTGCTCCACTCAGGGCACAGAGATAAGAGAGGGTCACATTGACAGTCATCATCTTGCAGGATTGGTCCGTTGGCCTATTTCTAGATCAACCTCAGCATAATTAATAGTGCTGTTATCTGCTAATTATTCCACAATTTGAGCAGGACTACAAGTACCCGGGGCACCAAATGAGCTCCGTGTGCACAATTAATAATTTTCAACACTAAGTAATTACATGTATGGTATTTAACCTAATAACATTAGATGCACATTATTGGGCTCTGATTGCTATTTTCTTCCAGCCACCCACTCTAGGATAGCTGTTCTTGATTACGTAGACATGATGTGCTCATATATCACATTGGTTTGTTTTTAGATTGCTTACACTGCTAATGAGTATGGATGTATTCAGACCTCTGTGCCTGTGTCCTTCTCACTGACCCACTGCTTACGGCAAGCCTATGACTTCTGTTAGCAATTCCTGCCCATACTCTCCAGATCCTCTTTGCAATGTGCATGCATGTGGAAGGGATTTAGTTTTAATATGCTTCTTTCAAAACTTCTCTTGCAAGTCGCAATGCTATTCTTCCACTGTTTCCTAACCTCTTTGTAGAAGACCATGCTTCATGTCACTCACTGATTTGGTTCTACCCAGAAACATTGCTCTCTTATCTCAGATGTATCCCCAGACTGATGAAAAGATTAACTTAGGACTCTGCAGTAACTAAAGCTGTGAAGCTCCAGTTGCATGAGAATAGTGGAATGTTCTGGTTTAAGAGACTGGGCAGGGCTCACTGGACCTGGTCCACTTCATTGATGTATAAGATCTTAGGTCACATGGTCAATGGACAGAAAAATGGTGTGGTTCACTTTGGGGTGGATGTGTTGAGGCCACTCTCCTGTGAGATGGCAGAGGAAGGGATTGGCAACAATGAGCCAGCCAACCTTTGCCATGGGGGATGTGGTATCTGTGGCACAAGACTAACTAGACACTACCTGCTGGGGGATGAAGAATTCTTGCAGTATTTAGTCAGTCCTTAGGTAGGGCAGGTCTATAGGTGGGGAAAAGAATTCACTAGGCCTGGGAAAGCCCATTACAGTGCCTTATTCTTGGCCCTTTGTGCTCCCTGCCCTATAAGTACACATTCTCTGTTCCCTTTTGTGAAGGGTATGTGGCTCTGAGATTAACTAAATCCTGTTAAACCCAAGGAGATACCCACCTGCTACGTTATCTTATCACCTGAGTTTTACTGTTCACACAGGATTGTTCTTTCGCAGTTATCTTTGATTTCTTTCCTCCTTCATCCATATGTTGTGTGTGTCACCATTTGTTGATGTTGTTTGTTTTTGTGTTTTATTTTGTTTTTGTTTTTGTTTTGTTTTTTCAATAGCTTGCACACAAATAAATGTTGTCTGGAAAAAGGGGACCTCAATTGAGAATATGCCTCCATCAGATTGGATTGTAGGTAAGACTATAAGGCAGTTTTAAAATGAATGATTGAAGTAAACAGGCCTAGCCCACTGTGGGAGGTGCCACCCCCTGGGCAACTGGGCTTGGGCTGTATAAAAAAGTAAACGAAGAAAACCAAGGAGAGCCAAGCCAGTAAGAAGTGTTCCTTCAGTCTGTACCTCCAGGCTCCTGCCTTGAGTTTCTGTCCTGACCTCACGCAGTAAGACTGATCAGGATGGTTAGAATGTTTTCTCACACCAATACAAACCTAATTAGGGCAAACATCTGTTGGATAGGCTTCTTACTGCTGACTTGAAAAGGAGTCCCCAGGGTCTGTCTACTCTCAGGACCAGCAGTATCAACATCACCTGGCAACTTGCAAGGAATGTGCCTTCCCAGACCCCTAAAAACTATGGGGTGAGGATCAGAAACCCAAAGTTAGTGAGCCCTCCATGTGATTCTGGCTCATGTTCATGTTTGAGAACTAGTGTCTGGCAGTACATCTCAAGACCCTTGCCTGATTCAGGTACTCGAAAGCCCATTGCCTCCTTCCAAGCATGGCTGGAGCTGAGCTGTCTTGCTTTCTACAGCCTGTGGCCTGCTTCAGATCCTGGAAAGGACCGAGCTCAAACTCCCACACCTAGAATGTTCTTCTGCTTGTCAGCCCCTTTCTCGATTTTCACAAGACAGGCTCCTTTTAGGCTTTAATTCTCAACACACACGGCAGTGAGCTTATGTCTGGCCACTCTGCCTGAGGCAGCCTGCCACATTCTTGACTTGAGGTTTGCACTGTCCATTTCCTGGAGGTTTTAAATTCACAACAACTTTGTTCATATTTACTCTTTAAAACAAAATTACATACCATCTCCCACAATTTTCAGTAGATCCCTTTGATTTCAACACAATCATTTTTGATTGGATCACTGGAGTGAACAAATAAAATTAAAGTCTACTGACTTTTTCAAATTTTCTGCATCATTTAATTTCTCTTCTCCTTAATCAATATCTTCCAGAAATACGTTCCGATTCTCCCATTATGATAATTTTTCATTTCTGTCTTATGATTATGTCCTTTTTCCCTGTGTTAATTTGAAACTTTGTTTTTTGATGCATTAAAACTGAATATCTTTCTCAACTAAATGTTTGCTCAGTACCTAAAAAAAAAAAAAAATTAAGGAGTTCCTGCCCCATTGTCTTATTTACTCTTGATCTTACACTGTGGTGGCTGAGACACAGCAAAAGCTTACCAGTTAGCTGGCTGTTGAGTGAGTAGCTCCAACTCACCTTCGCTTCTGTTTACATAACCCCAAGCCTTGATGTCACCGAGTCTTTTCTAGCTCTAGCAATGGTGTGGCTGATGCGTGATATGCATGTTTGCCCAAGTTTCCCAAGCCTCTGTTTCTGTTAGTTTTGGAACCATGCTGCTCCTTGTTGTGCACCCTGTGCAATGGCCAGAGCCATCCACCTCAGCCCCCTTTCATCAATGCAGCCTTTGGTTGCAGCCACCAAAACTCACAGCAGGCCTAGGCTGACTATGCATACTCAGGGGGTGTTTCAAGGGCCAGCTTTTTAGCTGTGATAAAAGGTAGAGGATTTAGAGTCTTATTTTACAGCCCTCTATCCAAAGTAAGAATGATGCCTCTACATTTAAATAACAGTGTTCCTTCAATAGTAAGGAAGAGTGTGTGGACAGGTCTGCCTGAGACGGGACAGAAACAGTGAGCTGAGTGCAATCCCTATGTTGGTTGTGGGTCTGGAGTTGAGGACGCTCCTAGTCTTAGGCCCTCTGGCTTCACTTTTCAGAGAGAGAGAAAGAGAGAGAGAGAGAGAGAGAGAGAGAGAGAGAGAGAGAGAGAGAGAGAGATCATTCTTATATTTTCATGCCCAGATTAAGAGGCTCACATATTAGAGCAAATGCTACACTGCTATACCACATAGGCATGTTGTAAGTTCCTGGTAACACAGTAATGCTCATTGGTGAGGCTAACAAGACACCTTCAGGAAATTTATCCACATCTCTAGGGAGATGCAAGACATCATATGGGCCTGGCAGGGAGTATCTTCTCAGGAGCCATCTGATCATAAGACTCAAAACTATTTAAGTCCATAACAATGGGATAACAGCCATAAACACGGCAGGTTGGGCACACCTTAAATATACTTTATATATACTTATATATACTTTAAATTGGAATATTTTTAATTTTTCTAGATATTGGACTCTTTTCATGTATATAGTAAGATATCTTGGGGATGTGACCCCTATCTAAACACAAAACTCATTATGGTTCATGGATGCCTGACCTCTATATCCCAAATGCAAATTTACACTGTATCTCCTTAAAAAAAAAACAAAATCAGTGTTTTGTTGCTATTGTTTTTTATTTAACTTTTCCTCTGAACTTGGTGTCAATTGTTTCCAATTTTGGAGATTTGGGGGTTGAGAAGTTTTTGGATTTGGGATGCTCAATCTGTATATTTGAATAGCTTCTTTTTACCCAAAGTCTCAAAAAAAAAAAACCACACATTAAATTTTTAGCTCCATTGATTCTTCCCAGCACTCCGTGGATGTACTGAATGTCACTTATTGGTTCTGTCCCCTCTGACAGCTCTGCTTGAGGAGCCATGGGGGCGGAGGCATCTACACAGCATTTGCCATGGGGGTGGAAAATGTATACAGTAGGTTCCATATAATGTATTCTGCAGATGAAGAGTTTGCACTACAGAGGTTCCCCGGGTGTCCCAGCTAGTCATCACCAGCCTGGGATCTGTTCCTTATGCCCTACCTGTCTTGGGTCTTTTCTTCAGAGTCCCCAGAAACAGGTGTGACCTGTTCCATCTTTATGTGTAGGCAAATGAAACTGAATCCTGACATGCCACCTGCTGGAAAGCCCAGTGTTCCCTCCTTGCTATGAACACCTTTAGACCTTACCTACAAAAGAACCCAAAGAACCTGTAGAAAGTAGGAGGAGGAACGGAGAAAGCAGATCCTGGACAGGATGAAGGTCAGTTTGTTGTTACAGATACTAAATCACCCGGGTAAACGGGCTCAAATGGAACAAGCATGGATTTCCAGGATAGCAGAGTCCCTAGAAGACTGGAAAGGAGTGACCAGGCCTGGACAGAGGCCACAGAGTTTAACTGCCAGCAAAGTCTCCGACTGAAGAATGCAACTTGTCCTTTGACAGCATCTTCCTACCCTGGTCCAGGCCCATCAGAGTGGCAGGCAGAGCTCTTTAAATGGATAAAAAGAAGACAGAAGGGACTGGGAAAAATGATTTTGTTTAATTATTCAGTCCTCTCGGATCTGCTGTGAGGGCAGAAGGAGACCTCATTTTTTAAACAGGATGGAGATGCTAAATAGGAAGTCACAGGCACTTCAGATGAACTCCAGTGATTGAACGGAGCTGAGGAGATGGAATGGGTGTTCGACGGGAGCCCAAATTGCTCTCTTGGAAGCAGCTGAGAGACCAAGAGTCTCTGAGTGTTAGATCTTCTCAGCAGCAAATGAATTGAGAAGCATCAGCCAGCCTGGAAGGGTCCTGAGGAGGGAGCACACAGGGGATGGAACTCACTAACAGATGGTGGGAGAATCTGGAAGTGAGTCATCAGGCTGTGGGAGTGACGCAGAAGTCCTGCAAAGGATGAGGAGGTGACTGAAGACCTCCATTAAAACTCTGTTACTTAAATTTAGTGTCTTCCCGCCTTCCAGGCCAGCTCTCTGTCACTCCCAGCTCAGGGGCCAAATTAGTGTGTTTTCTGAGTAAGCACCACAGAACCCACTAATCTGGTGCCTGTGGGAGGAGGTAGGGCACAACAGTGAGAGAGTTTACAGAAGCACCTCTGGTCCAGCAGGAAGAAGAGGGTAGCTGGAGGCCTCAAAGGGGCAGCAGATTACCAAATCCTTTGCAAACACTAGGGCTTCAAACCTCACTCTATTCTCCCTTGCCAAGTTCAATGCTTCTGCTTGCAAATGTAGAGAATTCTCTAAGGAAAGAGTAGTTGCTTAGCCCACAAAATGTCCCTTACTAGCTGGCGTCTTGTCTGGCAAAGGGCAACAAGGAAAAAAACAAAAACAGAAAAAAGAACGAAAAACCAAAACACTCTGTAGCCGAGCTCCTAGCACACAGGCTGCATATCATACACATAATCCACATTCTTTGCTTGCTTTTTCTTACTAAGTTTGTGCATATCCATCACCCTACCCAGCACTCCTGACGTCCACTTATCATAGGGAAAGAGAATGACTCATCAACCTGCAGAGCTATGTCCAGGCTCGCAAAAGTAATGACTATGGCAATGCATAACACTGGGGTTTTGGAATTCTCTGTTATATGAGCCTGTGTGTGTGTGTGTGTGTGTGTGTGTGTGTGTGTGTGTGTGTGTGTGTGTCTTGTGAGAGTGTGTATGTGTGTGTGAGAGAATGTATATGTGTGTGTGTAAGAGAGAATGTGTATGTGTGTGTATGTGAAAGAGTGTGTATGTGTGTGTGAGAGAGAGAGAAACAGAGACAGAGACAGAGAGAGAATATGCATCTGAGGGTGGTGGTGGTGTACAAACGCAAATGGGTTGTTGCCAGTATCAGCCTCAGTGCTGTGGATAAAAGCTACAATTCTATACTCAAATAACACATTTTGGGTTGTTGTCCTTTGTTATTATGAAAATGAAACACAAATGCTATAGGAAAATTAGAAAACATATAAAGGCAGATGACAGAAAAGAGGAAAGGGGAGAGAGGGAGAGAAAAAGGGGAGAGAGGAGAGAGAGAGAGAGAGAGAGAGAGAGAGAGAGAGAGAGAGAGAGAGAGAAACACTTGACCTAATGTCTTTCTCATGAGAAAGCATTATGTAAAAGAGAGGAATAATGGACTGAGATCTGACTCTAGCTCTGCTGTGGATTGGCTGTGTGACCATACCCAAGTCACTTAACCTCTCTGAATCCTATAAACTTATAAAACAAGGGTGCTCTGCCAGCCTAGGAGGAGAATGTAGGCAATAATCTATAAACTGAAAATCTATGAACTCTGGGTTTGTTTCCCTTGTGCTGCTGTTATAAACACAATGGCCAAGACCTACCTTGTTGGTAAAAGGACTTAATAGGCAAGGTGCTAGGAAAGGCAGGTTGACTAAATGGGCCAGTGCTGGTGTCTCTGCTGACTCCACTTACCTATCCACTTGCCTGTGATCCTTCTTAATATTCCTGATGAATTAGGACCACAGCTCTAAGATGTGTGAGTTGAGGCTGTGTTCTCAGAGCCTCTAATTCCACATGCGTGAATCAGGAGGACTTGCTCCCTGGAGCCTCTGGCAGTGGAGACAAGCTACTGGAATTGTTTCTAGAAAGCCACTGATATTAAAAACAAAAAATCAGGAGATGAGTGGAGCACAAAGGTCATTAGAGTGAAGGCAAAGCTCTTGTGCAACACCTGCCCACTTGCAGGATGCGCATGGTTGTTCTGTGCATCTCCCACCCAATGGCCTGCTAAGATATGGCTACCTCTCTCCATACTCAACTGGCTTTTATAGTATCACTGTGTAAGAGCATGGTTCCTTCCTGCAACAGCACAGAGTACCAAGATGTGCACCACTCACTGGAGAAACAGCTTCAGTTACGATCTCCTGGGGAATGGTTGATGCTGACAGCCCACTCTGAACCGCCAACCCTAAGCCCTAAGAAGTCAATCATTTCAACGAACTCTCTAGATGAGACCCCATGCCTGTGATGGGCTCATCCAGAGCACTTCTGCTCTACAGCTATGGAAGGACTCTTTGATGAAGTGAGATTGGAAAATATTGGGTTAAGCAAACTTGGAGAGCTATCTTTATTTGATGCAGGTATGCCTGAGTCTTCAAGGCATACGGCAAATTCCTGAAAGGTGGAAGGAAGCACTAAGTCTCCTGGGTAGCCTTATGTTGCCAAGACAACAAAAACCATATTGTCTTACTCTCCCAGATGCTGTGATAAGATAACCCAATCGAAGAAACTTGAGGGAGGAAAAAGCTTATGATGACTCACAGTTAGAGGTACAGTCTGTCGTAGCAGGAAAATTGAGACAGTAGGACCTTGACATGGCTAACCGTAATACAGCCATCATCAGAAGGCAGGGAACAAGGAAAGCTTGCTGCTGCCCATCTCTCTTTCTCCACCTACACAGACCAGGATCCCAGCCAGGGAGTGGTACCACCCACAGTGGGCATGTTTGACTTCCCACCTCTGGTGGTTTGAATACGATTGGCCCCACAGACATGTGTTTAAATACTTGGCCCATAGGAAGTGGCATTATTAGAAGATATGGCCTTGTTCAAGTAGCTGTGTCATTGTTGGAGGAAGTATGTCACTGAGATGGCAGATTTTGAAGTCTTAAGCTACATCCAATGTGCCTCACAGTCTTCACCTCTGGTGCCTGCCAATCAAGACGTACAATTTTCAGCATCTTCTTCAGTACCATGTCTGCTTGGACTCTGCCATGTTTCCTGCCATGATGATAAGGGACTAAACCTCTGAGACTGTAAGCCAGCCTCAAGTAGATGTTTTCCTTTATAAGAGTTGCTATGGTTAAGGTGTCTTTTCACAGCAATAGAAACCCTAAGACACCACCTCAATTAATATATTCAAGACAACCCCAGCAGGCATACCCAGAGGCATATCTCCCCATAGGCATATCCCCAGAAGAGTCTAGATTTGGTCAAGTTGACAATGAACACTAAACTATTACACACACACACACACACACACAGGAATAAAATAAACAATTATTGACTGCTTCTCATTAGAAAATGATCTTCAATGTTCTAACACAAAACGTTCATAATAAGGCCTGAAGAAATGGCTCAACAGTGAAGAAGGCATTGTGGTCTTACAGAGGATCCTTGAAAGGGAAAGACCATGGGAGCTCTTCTTTAAAAGAAGGAACTAGGATATAAGCAGTTTAGAAGAACAAATCATATTCTGTAATGACAATTGGGAAGTGTCGATAAACTGAGCAAAAGTATAAAAGAAATGGATCTTAGTTCACTTAAGGATTCACGGAGCTACATAACTCGACAGTCAGACCTGCCAGTCTCTAGTAGGGCTTCCTGATCCCAGGCTAGGAGGAGTTCTGGAAGGTCAGCAGGATGATAAGGGCCTTGCTTATCATTTCCATAAGCTCAGCCATTCAGCTCGTCAGCTTTCCCGTAAGTCCAAAGGAAGAGCCAAGTCCTAGCCATAAATAACGCCTACAGAGACAGGAAGCATCCGAGATGATGTGCTCTCGAGGGCCCTGTTCATGACCTGCCCACCAGGGTCCAGGAATCACCTTTATGACACCGGTGGAATTCTTCCACTGAATGACAACCGTGCCCTCCTACCAAGCCCCTTGGTTAGCCAGGAAGTGATACGTGACCCTGTGAGTGCTATGAATGGTGACATCTGGGGCTACATTTGTCTTTCAAGGATGAGTTCCAGCCAGCAAACTATTGAGCCAAGAAAAAAGGTGGCGAGAAGCACTTTATAAACTTAGCTCAACCCACCCAGTTTCTGGAATACTATTAAAAAAAAATCCTCCAAGAAAGTGCTTTTTCTCCCCTTTGGCATCTCTGAGATCAAAGTATGCAAATGAATACCCACACAGCTAATGGCATGTAATTACCCATGCATAATATTATATTTGATTGTATTACATTTTATTTTCACAATCATAATAATTGCATAACCGTTACAACAGTAGCAGTGACATGACAAGAGGAGACTGCGAAGGCAGTGTGCCTGGGTTCAAACCCAGCTCTCTCTCCTTCCTTGTTGGGCTGTTGTGTCTCAAGATGTGGAAGGATGCACTCTGTCTCATAAAGTGGCATTAGGAATTAAGTAACCTCGTTCCTGTAAAGTGCTGGGCTCTAAATTCAACAGTATTGATACTGATTGCCAATGAAGTCTGTACTAATGATCACCAGGAAGTGTAATTGTTTGGGGGTAAAAGAAGGACAAATTAGAAAGGCAAACAGACAAACAATGAATGAATAAACAAAGAAAGAAAAGCAGGAACACTATAGGCACTAATGTTCTGGTTAGCTTCTACTTTTAGGGCACCATCAGGTTGAACTCCAGGTTCTTTCCTGTTAGCTTGCAGATACTCAAGGGAAGAGTAACATTTTAGCTGCTTCCAGCTGCCTGCCCATTAGCAGAATCCACTAGCACTCATGAAGTTACCAGGGAGGAAAGGCTGCAAGCACTGTTTATCTGAGAGGTAGGATATTCAAACTAAAGCAAGTGACCTCTGTCAAGTGTAATCCCTACATCAGGAAACAACCTTTTCACCATCTACTTCACCCCTCCAACCCACTAGTGACATGAAATTCTAACAATCGCATCAGGTGAACATATGGTGAAGAATAAAAGGCAGACTCCAAAGAAACAGTCGGGTGGCCGCCAGCCCAGGGTATTTATGTCAAGCCTTGGGTAGGCTTTTTACTTTGTGATTCTTCAGAAGTAAAATTTGATGAGAACGGTTCAGTTTGTGTCCAGCCACTTATTTCCATGGAGTTAAGTCAACTTCATAACTCCACCTAGCCCTTGCATGAATCAGGGGGCAGGAGTTAGGGCAATGCTCAGATGGTGACATGACTCTAAGAAATGGCTCTGGGTCTCAGGACCCCAGTTCTCTTAACACAAAGCCATGAGTTGAACAACACTGCCTCCAGAACACACTGGTCTGCATTTTAAAAGCAGCTGTCAGTCCCATGAGACACATGAGATTATAATGTTCTTGGGACAAAGCTGACCTTATACAGTCAACCATATCAAATCCCAGCCTCCCTCCCCTATTCAAGTTAATGGTCCTCAGGACTATGACAACTGTTTTTATTTTCCTGTCTTATAGACAGAGATGTAGTGCAAAATATGCTTTCAGTTGGTTTTCATATTTCAGGGCATTTAGGGCAATGCACATCATTTGATTGTAAGATGGTGCACTCCAGGGTGGCTACCCTAGCATTCTATGGCTTCTGTGCTGTGCTTTGTAAGCACTACTGCAGGGCCAGGGGGTTCTCCGAGCATATGTGGGGGCATTTACCTAGCTGGGAAATTCTACTCTTCACTGGGTTCAAGGTAGAGCTTACTTTAGCATCCAACTGAGAATACCTATGTGAGATGGTTAATTATATACATCAAAAGGTAGAAATATGACTTCCCCAGAAAGAGTTTGTGGTCTCCCTGGGTAAGGAGCCTATTCATACAGCCCTGGAATTAAAAAAAAAAAAAAGGAAAGGAAAAAAAAGAAAGAAAGAAATCATTGAAACTGATTAATGCTGTCCAAAGCAAAATTGAATGTGATATTTTAAAGCTTTCAAATGCTACTAAGGTTTGAAGTAAAGGGTAGACATATCACAAGTTTATGCTAATCCTCAGATAGCAGCTAAATGCCTTTCCTTGCTGAAAGGCAGCCGTCTTTCATAGGGAGCGCACATTAGCTGGGAGCCCCTTTCAGCCCTGGTAGCGATCCTTTGTAAGTCCCTCTCCTTTGAAACGTGATGGCCTTCTCTACTTAATGCCCTGCTTAGCTTCCAGAATAGAGAGCTGGTGGAGAGGGGGCAACCTGCTTCTAGTCGGTAAACCTCCCTGATTCCCAGAAGTCTCTCTCAAGTGCAAGGTCATCATTTTCTACACATGGACAGGAAAGGTTCTTGATGAGGGCATACAATTACTTTCCCTCCTGATACCCCCCCCCTCTTGGCTTCTGTATTTTGAGCATATCTGCTTCCTTTGGGACTTTACAGAGTTTTACAATCATGGAAACACAGCAGGCCATCAATTAAGTACTCTTCGACAAACATCCAATTTCCATCCACCCTTGTCATTCTCCCTACTCAAAACTGGTCAGCAGAACCTCACCTGTGTGAGGAACTTTCTTTGCAGAAAAAGGCAGCGTGGAAACTGTGCTATCATCATGGACAGAGTGCTACAGTCCCAGGAATTACAGAGTAGTAGAGCTTAAACTTGGCACTGCAGGAGACTCTAGAAACCTTGTCGCTTTCTTTGCTTGTTTCTTCGTTTCTTTCTTTGCTTCTTTCTTCATGTCATTTAGCAATTCATTTGTGTATCTGTATTGCACACATGTTTGTGAACACATTGCATACATTGTGTTCTTACAGCACAAGGTCTCAGATAAAAGACAGCACACAGGAGTCTACAAATGGGTCCCAGCAATCAAACCCAGGTTATTGGCCTTGGCAAGCATTCTTACCCACTGAGCCATCTCCCCAGCCCTTTGCTGGTGTTTAGTTGCAGATAGTAAGGCAATAGCTTGTATGCCTGCCTATCTTTTGCCTCGGCCTCAGGGTGACCTAATGTATCTGCAATGAGTAAACCCAATCTTGGACTTAAAACAGTAAATATGGAAGTCATTTGCATTTCCTTTATGAAGTAGTGTTTAAATAGATGAGTTCCAGACACTGCTACCTGCTTTTGAATCTGGATGTCCTTACTTATTAGTTGCCTGGCCTGGACAATTTATTAAACTTTTATGTCTCAGTTTTCCTTAACTAAAACTGGAGATGACAATTGATAATATTTATGAAATTCTGCAAAGGTATCTTGATTACTCTGAACACTAAATGGATTACTGTACGCCTAATTCCTCGCACATAAAAGAGACTGGGTTGCTGTGGTTCTTACAAGTCACATTTTGATGTTACCTAACCAGCTCAAGATGATACTCATGGTGTACTAGATATTATTCTAAAAACTTTAAATAGATGAAGTAGTTTGAGTGACTAACAGTTTTATGAAGACTATCTCGAAACTGAGAGCAAAACAGAAAGGTTGTCCTGGGCCAGATAGCAGCAGAGCCAGGACTCAACCTGAGCTCTAGAGGCCATGCCCCCCAACCACACTACTTTGCTCTGCTATACTCAACTCTCTGAGTCACCTCATGACAAGGATACAAGGGACAGCAACCTACCCCAACCAGAGACAGTGACACGGTTGGTCCCTGTGGAGTGGCTGGCTCCTCAGCTCCACAGATGTCCAGACCCAGGTCAGACACAACAGGCTCTTATCCAACAAGTACACTTAGCATTCCTTGGCAGCCAGGAGGCTGACGAGCAGCATGTTGTAATGGATTATCTGTGAATCCTAGACTCCGAGGGCTCTATTTTCAGAATGTAAGCTGCTTATGCCTCAGCCTGGAAGAGTAGAACATCAAGGCAAGAACACCTCAGCTCCATCTTGAATTCTCACGTTGCCCAGGTAACCTCTCTGCTCTGCCCCTTTGAGCTGCCTGCTAATGTTGGACTGTAAATATAAGAAGATAAGAAATAGAGAAGCGAGGGGCCTTTTCTCCCCTGTATTTCTGATCTAGTATGACCGGTTTAATTGGACAGAATTCAGCATGACATTTTTTTAAAGATAGGATTTACTCTGATACTTTCAAAACCAAACTGTGTCTTCAATCAGACTTGCTATGGGACTCGACCTCTGTGTCATCAAGCTCACACTTGGATCTCTTGTTATCTATTTCCCATCCCACACTTAGGGCATCATCCTGCTCTACATGTAGACTCTATGGGCCACTTTGCTCACAGGCCATTGGTGGCGTATTATACCTGAAATAAGTGCAATGGTAATTCCTATTGACTATTGAAGGAAGGTTTCAGGTTATAGATCTCTGTCTGTCCTTCATATTTCCCAACATGATCAGGGCAAATTTAGAAATGAGATAAAATCACTAAAACATTTGAGTGAATATATTCATTATGACCTTGTAAGACAGGTGACTCAGTTCATTACTGTCTCAATTTTACAACTGAAAAGTGGGAATAGGGGGTTAAGTTAGTGATATAAGTATAAGATTAAGTTAAGTTAATGATATAAGTTAGATATATAAATTAAGCTAATAATAAAAGTATATGAGGGGCCCAAAAATTAATAACTAAACTAAATTTAAATTAAAACTAACTGCTCTTTCTGTTATTTTTGTTGGTGATCTTTTTTAAGATTTATTTTTATCTGTATGTATATCTGTGTGAATGAATGAATGAATGAATGAATGCTACATGTGTGCTGGTACCATGGATTCTATAAGAGTCTACTGGATTTCTTGGGGCTAGAGTTACAGGCAGTTGCAAACATCCTAATGCAGATACTGGGAGGGCTCTAAACTTGAGTACTCTGGAGGAGCAGAAATTGCTCCTAACCACTGGGCAATCTCTTCAGGCCTGTTTCTGACCATAAGTCAAGATTTTTAAGCTTCTGCAAATCAAATTTAATGATACTAGTTAAATTTTAGAGGGACATGATTTGAAGGCAGAATTCACTGAAAAATCAAGGTTAGTTTTCAGGGAAGATGCTCCTTTAGAGCAATCTAGGGCTTGCTTCGGAAAACTGGCTACCTACAAATATAAAACACCCAATGCTTGGGCCTTCTGAGAAGCAAGAGCACACTCCCTATCCCCCCACTTCCCCACCCACCCACACCCCCCCCACCCCGCTCACTTAAGTGGCTGAAAGCCCCCAGTGGAAGGGATATCCTTGTCAACCCAGGCTCCCATCCAAGTTACCTAACAACATGTTGTGTGGTGAGTCTTGACTTTTGAGTTTCCTGAACTTAATCACAGGTAGAAATGGTCAAGAGCCCACCTCATTCACCAATTTGGCAGCTAGAACTAAGGACTAAGAGATAATCTTCTCATAGCATCTTGGTGGGCACCTAGAATGTTGTTAAACAGGATCAACATTGTGTTTGTTATAATAGTCTATTATATAATATAATAGCTAAGGATGCACTCTTTCCTTGTTAAAAAAATGAGAAAGTCAGATCAAAAGGACCATTGTCTAGACTTACTTTGGTGCTAGATAGAGGCCATATTAGAATCACACTGACCTCCCCCTGAATATAACTGTCAGGTGCGAACAAGTTTTGTTCATAAGCTTCTCATTTGTAGAAGACCCAAATTGTACAAATGACCAGAAATATCATAGGAAATGTCAATGCGTTCATTTGTTTGTTGTATTGCAACATTTCCATGGCTCCTTTGGAGTCACGGATTTGAGTACCAGCCTCCAAAGAGCAGATTGAATATAGACCCAAACAACTCTCCACTGTCAGCGAGTTTCCTTGGCAATGAGCTCGCTCAACTCCCAGGGTGTTGCTGGGGAAAGATGAGGGCAGGCAAATTGTAAACAGGTTCTGGAGAGCCTCCCTGTAGTCCTAGCCATACATCAGGCTGATAAATAAGACTCCGGCAGAGTGGAATTTCAACCAAACAATTTTGTGTACAAAGAGAAAGGTTATCCCTCCTCCTGGGATGGGGAGAACTGAACTGCTTGCATCAGGAGCCACGTAGCTCTATAAACTTCAATAGCACATCCCTGCTCTCCTAACTCACTAATGAAACTGAAAGTATAGTTGTCCTTTAAATGTTTGTGCCTGGAGTTATGACCTGTTTCAAATGACAGGGAGCTGGAGACAACATTTTAATGGTTATGAATGCATTTAGAAAGAAGTCTGGGTGTCTAATGAGAGTGAAGAAGGCACTGCAATTGAGGAACAATTTACTACCGAGAAATCAATTTGAAAATTCTATACAAGATTATCACCCATTAAATTGTCTTTCTTCAAAACTGCGGGGCCCTAAAATGGTACTTCTGGACAAAGAATTTTACAAACAATAAATGCTAATTAAGTAATCTATTCAAATGGTTGATTGAAAGAATAAAAATGTATCCCCTGGGGGAAAACCCCTTCAGCTGTTTCTACTTCAGGACCTCTTTTCTTAAGAAACTGGTGGGTATCAGGAAACAGCCTGGAACACTCCAATATTCTACCGTCTTTGTACTTCATAGAGACAGTGCAGTGTGAATGGAAGAAGTCACACACACACACACACACACACACACAAACTACCACACACATCTACCTGTACGTATACACATATGCTAACATCCTACCACACACAATGCATTCTTACCTGTGCATATATATTCTAACACACATATTCTATCACATATATTCTAACACATATGCACATTCTAACACACTCTAGCACACACATGCTAATACATGCTAGCACACACATTCTATCATACGCACATACACATACACATTCTAGCACATAAACTTTATAACACACACATGTACATACCCACAGCGTGCGCACACACACACACACACACACACACACACACACACACACAGTCTACCACACACAGTAAAACATAAAGATTCTGTTTAGATAGAACAAGTGCTAGTGGGTGGAGGAGTTCTTTGCTGCAATAGTTAATGCAGAGGAGGAGAATGCTAGCAAATCCAGAAGACCCTAAGAGAACACACACATGAATGCAAACACAAACCTAATAATAAGTGTGTGTGTGTGTGTGTGTGTGTGGCTAAAGTTATTTAAGACTCTTACTCTGCAAAGTAGAGCAACAATCTTGAATGCCAAAAAGATAATAAGAGAGTGTTTATATATGAGAACCACACTTTCTCCAAGGAATCCAGTTCATTTTCTAATCAAATATAAGGAAGGGCCAGGTTAGCCGGTGTCTAAGACACAGGACATAAGGCATCAGAAGAGAAGAAAAGCTTAATTACTTTCTGCTCTCATAGCCTGCAGTCTTCATATCAGCAGGTCTTTCAGCAGGTGCTAGTTCCTAGAAGAGCAAGGGACTCTGGTGACCCTGGAGCCTGGAACAAAGTCAAGCCTGGACCCTGCTCCCAACTCAGAGATGGGGAGCTGGTTATTTCACTCTACAGAAGACAGTTCCCATCCAGAAACACCGTGGGAATGAGAATGGGAATACCACTCACAGTCCCATGGGACATCAGTAGTGAAGATTCTCCCAGGGGGGTTAGAATACAGTCCCCATTTGATTTTCTTTCTTGGTCTCTAGGCCTCCAAGGAATCTGTTGTTATGAGCTGGTGACCTGGTATACCACCCCTGTCTTTTATTGGTTTCGCAGTGAGACAAAGGGTTTGAAGTCAATTTGCACTATTTGTGTGGTATGGACTTCTGGGCTAATTACAGGCTCCTTTAATATTGTGCCCTTTTATATGAACACAGACAAAAATGATCTGAATATGAACATTGCTTTAGTATCAGGTGAAATTAAACCTGAAGGGCATTATGTCCTCATAAAGCATAATGGCTGCTTGAGTTCTACCTCACATTGTCTCAGAGGGATGCTCACCGGCAGATAATAAACAGACCTGGAAAAATGTCACTGGCCACATTACGCATCCCATAGCTGGGACGAGGAGGGTAATTTGATGTACAGCTCAGCAGAGTGGGAGCAGCTGTTGGTGCTTCTGAAATGTTGTGAGCCCCACACGTAGAAAGGGAAGGAAAGAGAGGGCTTTCTAATAAACAGCAGTTTGTATAAAACCTGGATGTGCGTGTAAGGCAGCAGAGTCTTAATAAGGATCTGAATGGTGTGCAACTCTTAAAAATAATAATAATAATAATAATAATAATAATAATAATAAATAATCCATTTTCTAATTCTTTTTTTCTAAGCATAGTACATATCTGACCGATTAAATAAATTAATGGGCTAGGGTCCACTAATAACAAAGTAAAGTAAAAGTATCAACGGATGATGCTAACTCCCCGAGATTAATAGCCAGAGCAGCAGCTTCCCTTTGCTGGGCCAATGAGCATCTACAGATGTGGAAATGCATTTCTTGGGTCTCTTGTCAAACCACAGGATTATACCTGCCATTATGTGCAGGTGATTTATCCCCCCAAAATATACAGGGCCTAGAAATTAGTCCTTATTAGAATAGTCTCTTTGGAGCAAATGATTAACCTAGCCTAGAGGATAAAATATCACAGTGAACTAGACACAGTGTGGTCTAGAGTGATAGGATCCAGTTTCCTGACCAGAAACAAGGAACTGTCTGCCATACTTCTCTGGAAAGGGACCTTAAAACCCACAGCCCCTAGTTCAGGTGCCTTGGGAAAGGCCACTAGAAATTGCCAGCCTGACTTCCTCAGCCTTATGACCAAAAATGCCATGGACCATTCTGGGGACTTGGCCTCTATCCCTCCTCATGGGTCACCTGATTGAACATGGAGTACTGTTCAGTGCTAACTGTTTAGCACCCACTGTGACCTCAGGGAAGCCCCTGTGTACAGAAGGGTAGAGGCCGAAAGCAGTGATGGTTTATGAATCAGGCCCAAGAAAAGGTGAGCCCGTCTCCCACTGCAGGCAGTGCAATCTATCAACTAGTCTTCCCTTTTAAAAAAAAAAGTTAAAAGTAAGCAATAAATCAACAGGGAGGAGTGGTAGGTCCTCTGCCATCAGGTTGTCTTGGGATGTAATTTTAAATGACTTTATTGTGACCTTGCCTGCTTGTAATTTCAACGCTTGGAAAAAAATTTCCCTACACACTCCCCGAGACAACCTGCTCAGAAAAATACCCTGCTTCTTTTAGATGGCCACATGAAGTGATTATGTGTCTGTCTGGTGACTCTCTTCCCTTGTAAATGGGTAGGCTCAGGATGTGCATTTGGGGACTCTGGTCATAAAGAGCTGTGAAACCCATCTGGGCCAGGAATATATTTTCTGAGAACATATGTCTCAGTTAACACCAGGCTCCAGACGAGGGTGTGCCTGGTGGCTTTGGTGCCATCAAGAGAAAAGACCGTGTGTTGCCAGGACTGTTTCATGCCAAACCTCTTCCAAGTACCGGGAGAAAGACAGACACCCTGGTGACTTTAAAGCCTTTAAAGCAACAATGCCAGTGGCAGATGCTGAGAGGTACTATGTGGTGCAGACTGTATGTGTGGTAGTTGTGTGGCCAAGAGAATTAGGACTAAGAAAAGTAGACACCCCTGTGTGTTCTGCAATGGCTTACACACTCAGACCGATTTCCAGGAGCTGGATGGCATTTACCGTTGCACGTTATGAACTTCGAATGTTCTTGTCTCAAGGTGACACTGGGCTGTGAGTAGAGACAAAGTTCTTATTCTTATTGAGAACTGAGGTGTAGATGGAGAGTAAAGGGATGTTGTAAGCTTGGGGAGCAGGCCTGAGCTTGCTTCTCTGACCTGCTTCTTAGGACACTCAAATGTAGGTCACGTGACTGAACCTCAGCTGCTTCGACCACACAATGGGGCTAACAGTGCTCACCAGAGGAATGGCTGAGAAGGAGCATGGTGACAGTGTCCCTTGCTTGTCACCTGACTGAAGGTCCACAACAACCCTTAGAAAGCCTTCCTTCAAAAGAAAAACTCTTGGAGGCTTCTACTTGCTTTGTGTCATTACAGACCAAATAGCATCTTTCTAACCTTGAAGAGATGCTATATACACACCCCACTGGCTTTATTTCCTTAATCTCTAAACTAGTGTGTTTTTTTCATTTATATTCTTTATATATATATAATTTATTATATATATGTTCTTTATATATATATATATTATTTTCTCTATTCTTTGTTTACATTCCAAATGATTTCCCCTTTCCCAGATCCTCCCTCCCCATATGTCCCATAAACCTTCTTCTCTCCATCCATTCTCCAATCACCTCCCTCCTTTTTCTCTGTCCTTATATTCCCCTCCAACGCTAGATCAATCCTTTCGAGGATCAGGACCCTCTCCATACTTCTTCATGGGAGTCATTTGTTATGCAATTTGTGTCTTGGGTATTCAGAGCTTCTGGGCTAATTAATATCCACTTATCAGAGATTTCATTCCATGTGTATTCTTTTGTGATTGGGTTACCTCACTTAGGATGATATTTTCCAGATCAAACCATTTGCCTAAAAATTTTGTGAATTCGTTGTTTCTAATTGCTGAGTAGTATTCCATTGTGTAAATATACCACATTTTCTGTATCCATTCCTCCTTTGAGGGACATCTGGGTTCTTTCCAGCTTCTGGCTATTATAAATAAGGCTGCTATGAACATAATGGAGCATGTGTCTTTATTGGTTAAAATGCAGTACAATTAAAAAATCCAGTTTCTAGTCAGAGGAGCCACCTTTCACACGCCAATAGCCAACTGCTCCTAGTGACTGTCTAAACTGGGCAGGACAAGGCATTTCCCTCCATTAAAACACACTAGTTTTGTTCCTATATGAGATAAGCATTTCAGGTCTGAACTCTGATGAAGAAAGAACATGGGCTCAGCCGTATTCCTTTAGGTGGACTGACTGGTGTGATCTTACTCACACTCTCGCTGTAGGAGCTCTCTAGGCCGTATGCTCTGTGACCTTAAACATGTTTGCATATTTTCTGAATTTGAGTTCTCATCTATAAGGTGGGGTGAAGGCCCTGGAGCTCATCTTAAAGTTTAATGCAACAAGAGATGCCCAATGCATTGGCACTGATAAGATCAGAAGAAGCCGTATAAGAGTTAGACTGGTCTAGTTTGCACTGCGCTTAGTTTTGTGGTACTGGTTATGGTACCAACCATTTATTATGTTGCTTGTCCTTTTGGATTGGCAGACGTACCATCTAGGATATCATGCTTTAAGAAATGTCCCCTCTGATCCCAACAGGTAGAACTTGATTCGGGATCGTCTTTTTATCCATTCTAACCCTAGTCCACTCTGTAGCTTAGGGACTGTGTTCAAAGCTCCAAATGGTTGAGTTGGGCTCAGTTTTAAAATTTGGATCACATTCAGAGAGCACGCGTGAGTCTGTCTGTCCGTCTGCGTGTGTGTTTGTGTGAGCACTGAATTTTATATTTGCAAATAACACAAATCACATGCTTCCGTGCTTTATTGATTTGCCTCAGCTGTTAAAACGCCCTAATAAATCTAGTTGCTACCCAAGGACCAGCTATAAAAATAAAGCCGAGCTTAAATTAAAGGTGAAGCTATTAACATTTGTCCTGCAGCGTGTAAGGCTCTAATGAGTTCCTTTCTGGCATTCATGAACTTGGACCTGAAATGGGGCTGCAAAGCCCAGTGGGGTTTCCCTTGTTCTTTCTTCATTGAAAGCTTTACCTGGGAATGGCTTGATCTAAATTGCTCCGTCGCAGCTTGTAGATGAGGTCAGAGCAAGAGATGGAATAAAAACAGCCCTTCAATATAGACTAAGACTGTTGTGTGCAATGCAAAAGGATATTGATTGGCGATGATAAGCATTGTGGCTTCACAGGAGGCTGCATGGTTGCCTTGGTTGGCATTTGGGGCTTATTCTTTGATGTGGGAGGTGGGATTGTGTTGTCCTGTGTACTGTGGGAAGCCCAGGATATCCTTGGTCTTCTCCTAGGAGTGTCAGTGAAATACCCACACCTGGGAATGATGACCCAACATGTCTCCAGGCATTTTACAAAACACTGCTCAGTATGGCTGGTGAGTGTTCTCTAGGTGAGAAAGATGACTCTACAGCCAGTCATCCTTGGGCCTGTTTTCACTTTGCCACTGTCCAGCAGTGTAACCTTGAACAAGGATTTGACCCCACCAACCCTTAGTTTCCTCTCGTTTAAAACAGAGATTACTGCACTTTTAAATCAGAGGGCTTCTGTGAGAATTAAATTACATAACTTGAATAAGGCACTCACTACAATGCCTAGCAACTAGTCTTCACTAAACGGTAGTTACTATTGTCATTAACTACTTGGACTTTCTAAACTGTTGCAATCACACAAGCTACAAACTCTAGCTGCTTCTCAGCAGGAGCCCAATTATTAGGCACTTAATCCCAGCAGAGCAAACAGAGAAGAAGTGGCCAGAGCATCCTTCTGGAGAGGCATTGCTCCTCCTGCCTCCAAGTGAGCAGAACTTCTCCTAGGATTGGGCTCTCATGTTTGGCCTCTGCACCTTGACGCAAGGTGCCTCTGCCTTTCTAGAATTGGCATGGCCAAATGCGAAACGAGATCCTTGGCAACAAGAAAGAAAGAACAAAGAAAAAGTGGATACCAAAATGAACCAAAAGAGGCACAGGTGCCAGAAACGCTTGTGCAGCCATCATGCCTGGGTCTCAGATTTTGCTCCTCACTGTATCCGTTGCTCCATTCCATTGGTACCTCCTCAATCCTTACGTGTGGTGTGAGCATCTTTCCATCTGCAGGACTTTTAACAGGTCACAGCTTGGTGAGAACAGGGGCTGCTCTGCTCACTGCCATGTTCTTACTCAGCAGGGCAGTGCCTGCCTCTGACAAGGATTCGGGAGGCATGCCTTGATGGTCTCATTTCCCTTGGCATAGCATTAGTTTTCTCAGCATCCTGAGCACATTTCCAGCATATGGTGAGAGCTGCCCAGAGAACTCAAAGGCAGGGATGCTTCTCAATTGTTCCTGACAGCAAAACAAGCTAGCCAGGAGTGGCCTGGCCTTGTTAGTGCACATGCCCTCTGATAAACAAATACAACTCTTGGAACAGCTGTTTAGATGTGCCTTTGTCAGTATGTGGCAACCTCCTGCCTACTGTAATTTGCCCCAAAGCCTTCTTGTTTTATTTAAGTCCCAAAAGGACAGAGGAACCAATCATAACTACATTAATTACTTTTGTGTTACTGTGATAACCAAGTACCCGTTGAAAGCAACTTAAGGGAGAAAGTGTTCATCTGAGCTCATGTTTTCAGAGGAGTCAGTCAATAGCCATTTGGCGCTTTGATCTTGAGCAAAGCATCCATGGCAGCAGGAACTTGTGGCTGAGGATAACTTTTCCTATATTGTGGGGCGAGGAAGCAGAGAGCAAGACAGGAAGCAGGAAAAAATAATATACTTCCAAAGACAACTTACTACTTCCTGCTTGGCCCTTTCTCCTAAGTTTCTAGAACTTTCCCCAAATAATGCCACCACCCAGGTACTAAGCATTCAGAATCATGAACCTACTCATGTTGGGGGAAAAAGCATTGCATATTTGAACAAGGGCAACAGCTAAAATGAGTGCTGAATGGTTTGGAATTCCTGAACATGGATGCTGGCCTTGTGCCGGCTACCTTCAGGGGACACTACTATGATTACTACCTGCTACACTCAATTTCAGATTGCTTGCAGATATCCCACAAGCTTCTACCCAGGGCCTGATAAGTAGATGATACTGCTCCAGAAGACTAAGGCATTTCATTGCCTTCAGCCCACCACAGCCTGCAGTCCCTCATCTTTGTTACTAACCCCAGCCCATTCATATCTAGGACCCAGGTTTAAATCAGCTCTTTGCAGACAGGGAAATCCAGAGGTTACAAAGGGCAGCTTTCAGATTAGTTCAGGTTGCCCCCAAATGATTTAAAAACTAAAACAGTTACCAACATTGAAAGGCTAGCATATTCCACACAAGTTCTATATTCTTTCTAAGAATTGTTGGCTCTGATTATATTGGACCTAGGTTTCAACCAATCATACGACTGAAGTTCCTGCTGTCATTCTGAAAGTTTCTGGGTTCTGAGCTCTTACTCAATACACTAGAGAAAAACACACATGCCTTTATCTTGTATAGTCTCATGTCATTTTGACCTACAACCCTGTAAGAAGATTTCAATTGGTATTTTAACACTGCCAATGAGTAACTGAGGCCTGGGAAAGTTCAAGGGCTTGTCAGCATCACATATCCAGAAGACGGTAGAGTTGGATTCAAACTTGAGTCTACCTGGTCCCAGAGGCCATTTTTTTCCCTGATAAAGAATTGCTTCTTTTGGGGAGCAACTGAAGAGCTCCGTGGTCTCCTGCCTAGGCATTCCCACATAGAGATATCCCCTACTCAGAGTGATGTGGGGGTTAATACCCCTGACAACCAGCTCTGCTTAGCACTGGCAACTGAAATTCTCATGTGGTCAATCCCAGAATCTAGCAGAGTATCACTTTCTATTTAAATGAAGGGACTCCTCTCAACTGATGGATGCACCTTCACTAAACAAAGACACTGAATGGGATGTCTTCCTGAAAATGAGAAAGCAGACATTGAGGGGCTCCTGACTTCTCCAGCATCCTACAAACCCGTGATCTTGGCCAGGCCCTTCCCACATGTCCTATAGTTTGGGGGAAGAATGTTCACTTAGGTCAGTATCCCTGAAACTGAAGAAAAGAACTGAGAATACATACCACCATACATACCAGGGAGACTTCCCCTTGCCTCCCATCCTACAAACTCTCCAGAAGACATTGGGCCAGACTCTCCTTAAGTCTCCACCCAAACTGCCCTTTCAGCCCTTTTGGTGGGTCTTCCTTTGAGGCCTATATACATACATATATATACACACATACACACACACATACATACATATGTCATGTGTATATATACATATACATGCATATATACATATACATGCATATATACATATATGTTATATATGTAATATGTACATACACACACACACACATACACACACACACACACACACACACATACACAAACACACACACACACATACACCTGAAGGTCTTTGCACCTATTGTTACCCTTCTCAGCAAGCTAACTCCTATCCACCTGTCTTACTCACCAGGTTCCTTTTATGGAAATGCCCCTCCCCCATCCCTCTCCCCACCTCTTATTCTCACACCACCACAAGGTATCATAGAGGCCTGCTGGGTCCATGAATTCTCTTAGCACCTTTCACTCCTACCACTCTGTATTAATCCAGGCCTTTACATACCATGGAGGATAGTCTGAGCTCACTGCAAAAGCCCAGACCACATTCATTGCCTAGACCTAGGCTGCTCATAAAGGAAGAGCAAAAGGAGTGGCCTCTTCTCCTGTATTAAATAGACACACAGCATCACGTCTGAAACCAGGCTTCTAGATAGCCTCCTGGAAACTTGGTACCAAGGACCCCACAGAGCAATGGAAATGTAGGATTTTCTGTTTGCCTCAAGCCAGATTAAGACTTCCCCTTTCAGAGGGCCACAGGAGTGGCCTGCCTTAAGTGACAGGTAGCCTCTTGCTATATAATCACAGCATAGGTAAGACCATGTATTGTGGACTAAGAGTCCCTGCTTTAAACCCTGCTGTTCCACTTGCTATGGTAGGAGCTTGGCAGAGTCCCCGACTTCTCTGAGAAGGGGTCACTGCGGTTGTGAGGATGTGGGCAGCACCCATAGCCATCAATGAACACATGCTCAGTGATGCTGACTACTCCTGTGCTGTCTCCAGGGGCAGCCCTTCTTTGGAGTAGCAGTTAGAATGACAGCCAGAGTGTCTGGGTTATGCTAACCTATAGTTTCTGGTGCTTTCATAGTTGTGGGTGGTGTTTCTCACATTGGCACCATCACTGCAGTGAGATGTTCAGATTCCAACCCGTGTTTCCTCTGGCATTGAAAGATGGGCCACATGGACATCCTGGTATCTCCCCCAATGCAGTGTGCACCTGAGGTGGCATGGTGCACATCACTTGTATTCCAAGCCCTAGAGCAAGAAACTGTCCCCAAACCTCCATGCAGAAGAGTACGCCTTCCACCCCAACAGATGGAAGCAAATATGGCAGCCATATCACATTACAATAATCAAGAAAGTCTGGCCCCACATAGACCACGTGACACTCCCTGCTAAGTGTCTCAGAAGGTCGCTTCCCAAAGCCATGAATATCAAAGTCATTTTCTGGTTCTGTATCTTCCTCTCCAGCATCACCATTAACAACTGTCTCATTTCTAACCTTACCCCCATTTTTGTTTTCCTTATATATCCGGGGAGGAAGGGGTCAATGTGTGACAGCACACATGTGGAAGTCAGACAGAACATGTGTGTGGAGTTGGTACTCTCCTTTTACTATGTGAGTCCTGGGGATTAACTTAAGTCACAGAGCTTGGCAGCAAGCCCCTTTACCCTCTGAGCCATTTAACTAGCCCACCCAGACTACTTCTTTAGAGATATTCAATTCTTAGCATCTTCACTATTCAGCTCACCAACCTGCCACCATTTCTCACCTAGATGATAGTGACAGACACATTGCTGGTCATCCACTTTACCTTTGCCCATTTGGTTCATTTTTCTCAGCATAACCAGAAAGATCATTTTTCAGGGCAAACATAACACCCTCCTATCCTACATGTCTTCCCCTACTAACACTACTTAATGCTCTTGATGTTGCCTTCTTGTCTTGTTTGCTTTTTGATTGATTGGTTGATTGATTGATTGACTGATTATATCATCCATGTCCTTTGGGACAAACATTACTGTTCCTACAAAACTCTTCTGAACTCTATGCTCAACCCCCCTCACCTTCTGCTAACTGCTACAGAGGCCAAAAACCTCTCCTGCCAGGAGCGGTGTTCCCAGGGTTCCTCTGTCTGGGGCATCCTCTTCTTCCTTCATCAAGCAACGCACACGCCCATCCCGTGAGCAGCTGTCACTCTTCACGTTCCCAGTATAAGTCATGCTCCTTGTTATTTTCTCACGGGACTCCATTTTCTTTGTCGTAACACTTAGCAGAGTCCACAGTCACATACTGAGTAGGATCATGACCGTGCGACGTATTGGAAGCATTTCGAGATGTCATGCAGCAGTAGACAAATGGCTAATCTACTATTGGCTGGCTTTTGTTTGCGGCTTTATTGCGATTCAATTCCAGATCACGTTCTGTCTGAATTTTGGTAATAAGAGGAAATATTCCTATATTTTACTCACAAGATCCTCTTTGGTTAACGCCTCCCAGCCCACCCCCCCAACCCCCGGCCTTGATGTTTTGAGACATAGTAGATATCAGCATTTACATACTGAGTCAAAATTCTATCAGTTCACTCATCAAAGGCATGGAATACTGCTAATCAGTTTCCATTTGGTAGCAGTGGATCAAGCAGACAATACTCTTAACATAATTACAGCAGAGGGCCAAGTGACTTGAGATGCAAGCCTGCTTCCTTTGTGTATGCTTTACCTCAGCTTTCGGAAGCTGAGAGGAACTACAGAAGACCCGTTTAACCTACAGAGTCCTTCTCGTCAGGCCTCCCACCAGCCAAGTTTTGCTGGACATTTGTCACTTCCTTCAGTCCTTACCCAAACCAAGTTCATATAGAAGGATGCTCTCTCCATTTTTCATCTCTGTGGGAGGCATTCTTCTGGACTTCCTGTGTCCTTCTCAGTTAGCCACTCAAACTTGTCCCCGTTCTTCAAGCTCAGCTTAGCTTTGCCCTCCACCAGGCAGGGTACGGAAAGGCTACATGTGAGCAAGCGCGAGGACCCAGCAGAGGACATGTACAGCACCATAACCTCTCCCAGACCAGCCTCTCATACCCTGTCTTTTACTGGACCCCTCATGAACTGAAAGGTATTTATGATGCCCAGTACAGATTTTTGGCATATATGGGAGATTAGCAGAACTTAAAAAAAAAGTAAAAAAAAAATGGCAAGGAAGGAGAAAGGGAGTCACAAACTTGTGGGTTTAATATGGGGACCCTTGGTAGAAAAAAATGCAAGAATCTCATGATCTTAGTGAAGGGGATTACAAAAGCAAAAATTAATATCAGCTAGTACATGATCAGAGCACAGCTTGCCAGCATTAATTAGGACTCCAAGAACCAATTTTTCTCCTATGAAATATTCAAGGCAAAGAAAGTGTTAAAAAACAAACAAACAAACTACTACCACCAACAAAAACATTCTTGAATATACAGTGGCAGATAGACTGACAGACACTGTTGGCTGAACATTGGGTATACACATTTACCGGGCAGCTTTTGTTCACCCCTAAGGAGTGGGAACAGACACTGTGAGCCTCACCTCTGACAGCAATAATCATCCTCCAACAAAATGTGCAATGCGGACAACTCCGTTTCCAGGACACTGATATCAAACAAAGCAATGCAGCACCAAGGGGCTTCCTGGAGCTGCTCCGAAGCTCTCCCCAAGCATCTCTGCACAGCCTGAGACAAAAATTCATATTCTCTAAGACTGATCTTTTGACTTTGCCTTGCTCAGATCCACTTGAGGACAGTGAGGGGGAAATTCGGAGGCTTGTTTCTGACTTGCAGTCATCTCTCCGCTCTATCTGCTTTGGTGCTGAATGGGGTATGGGAATTCTAAGTTACTGGTGAGTAGGCTGGCTTGTGGTTATAGGATTGTCAGGGGTCTCCCTGTCCCCTCCTGCCCCTGTCAAGCGAAAGAGATGACTCCCTCAGGATCCAATGCTCTGGCTCTGCAGAAGTAGCCACACTGTTGCTTCAAGGGAAAGAGTAAGCTGTGGTTCAGTTGACTTTAATGGCACCCTCACTATCACACTGATGCTTCTGAGATGTTGCTAGCACCATGCTTCCTCTTCTAACCCACACATCATCCTCTTTGGATAAAGGTCTCTTCACTTGTCGTCATGAGTTTCATGTTGTAGTGCACTGAGGCTCAGAGAACACATAGGATTTACTTAGACCAGGTTTGAACCCAGACCTACTTTACCTAGCTCTAAAATTCCAGGTACTTTTGTTGAAATCACCATTTGCTTTGCCCCTCACTCTCATGGCTGCTCATTCCTGTTTTGCATTGGGGGAACCATAGCCTGTCATCCAGAACCATGGCTACCTATTTAATCGATAAAGTTTTATTGAAACATTCTGTGTTCATTCACTGACACTTTGTCCTTGGCTTTCATGCTACCACGGCAGTTCAGACAGAGAGCATGGGGCCTACAAAACAACAAATATTTATATCTCAAGCCATGAAAGAAATAGCTTGTTGGCTTCTAATGGAGTAGATGAGACAAATTTTATGCTGAAAGTTTAATTTTCATTGTCTCGTTTAGCTCAAAGTGTGTGTGTGTGTGTGCCATGTATTGGGAATTCCTGTCAATCCCATTTTACTAAGATGAAAACTGAGTCTTGAAAAATTGTAATACAATACTAGGTCATTGGCCAAGGCCAAAGACCTAATAAATAACAGCTACAGGTCAGACTAGGCCCCCAGACCTGCTCCTAAGCACATGGCATCTCTGTCTGCCATAGACCTGGCAGCACATTGGCACTGTGCACATAATGCTGTGTGAGGAATAACTCTGCCTATGAGGAGGCCTGTAAGGGAGGTGATTCCAAACCAGTTAGTATGTGCCTAGGTATAGCAGAGCTAGGATTGGATTGTGGGAGACTTTGATTTACACTTGTTCAGAAAGTCTCAAATAGTAGCAGACCTGCCAGAGATGCTTCCAGCAGCTAGGACTCATGGGAGAAGCAGCACACGGGAAGGCAGGCAGAAGGTTATGCCATCACTTCTCATTGGAGACTGCTTCTCCAACTGTACTGTGGACATTGGTGTACTTCATTATGAATAATGATTTTTAAAGTGATGTAGAAGAAGCTTTAGGAAGCCTTTTTCCTTGGCCTCTAAGGGGACCTCTCTGTCGTGGATAGATTTTGTCAAAGATGTGACAGTGTTTTGGCTTTTGCTAGAATTCCATTTGACCTCTGAGATAGTCAGCCTTCAGGCTGCGGTTCTCTGGAGATATCACTGGTCAACCTTCTTCCCAGTTCCTGGTCATCTTCCCTTTGCTCGAACCTGAGTGAAAGAACTCACATTCCTTCATTTACTGTCACTCCTGTCCTTCCTCAGATCTCCTCACAACTCTTCCTCTCAGAGTTCGGGCCTGAAATCTTAGATCTATGAAAATATTCTTGATCAATAAATATACTTAGGAAGATAGCTCTCAGACCTCAGGGTCACAAAAGAAGGCTGCTTTTCCTAATTGTAGAATATGCTCCACAGAACTGAGGTATGATAAGGATGTTTCCCCTCTCATTTGCCTTACTAGGAAGATCAGACCAAGTTCTACGCTTCTTTCCAACCTCACTTCTTACTTCCTAGCTCCAGTCATATACTAATCATTTCGGGTCTTAATTTGTGTTTTCTTCTAAGTGATCTTACACATCTACTTCTGTGTACTTTACAGATGGGAAGAGAAGCCTTCGTTGCTTGTCTCCCACTGATCCTAAGAGTAGTGAAAATAGCCCCCCAAATCTAGTAAGTGCTTCTGACCCGATGGGTGCTTCTCTGAAGGATTTATGGGTGCGACCCCTTATTTAAGGCTCTCTGGTGGGTTCTGAAGAAATAGTCTTAGCCATGGATCAAGATGTGAAAATTAAGAGAAATTAAATGATTTACCCTCCAAAATAGATGTAGAAATCAGCAGGGCCAGAGTGGAATCCTAGGTCATTGGTGCTCAGAAGAAAGATTTCTGTCCTTTGGGCTTCACCATCTAAACCCTTAGACCTCTCCTGTACTTTAGGCGTACTTGGTAGTTCAAATGAAGGAAGTCATTCACAGCAGATCTGGACACAAGAGAGTCTGGACCTCCCTCTTTAGAAGGCTGCTTTGAGTTGCTGGAGTTGCTTATCATTGATGTACTGCCCAGCAGCAACGGTATCTGGCTTCCCCAACCATCTGTCCAAAGTGCTGGGATCGCCTGCCAATTTCTGTGTCCCTAGGTAGTCAGTAGGCTCAGATCAGCTCCAGGAAACAGAGAGGCCACCCCCAGCCAACAGCCTCGCTGGACCTGTGGCAGGTAGCCTCCACCTGGCTTGATACAGAATCACTCATTTTAAAGTCCCTACTGAGGCAACACAGGTCGGGTGGGGCTAGGAGTGGGAGGAGACAAGAAACAATTCTTAGGCCAGAAGATAGGAGGAAAGCGGGGAGCTAGCAGTCCTCACAACCTCACAGTAGGTTTACTGTGTGCCAGACACTGCCTCTAGGAGCCAAATGAGGAACAACAGAAAGAAGCCGACTTATCCTGAGCCACTCTGCAAAGTGTGGTGTAAGCATAAGACTTCCTCCTCAGGGACAACCTCACCAAGTTAGTCAGAGGTTGTCACTTAAGGACATGTGTTGCAAATAGGGTAATGGATATAACTGGAGATATAAAGGACAAGCAAAGGCCTGTGGTTTCTGACTAGGGTGGTAAACACTGAAACTACAAGGCGTGTAACACTATTGCCAAGAGAGAAAGATACCAGCAGACTGATATTCCACACAGCAGTCAGGGTGGAAGGCAGTCGGGTGGGTCTGGATGGTTAGGATCGAAGAACACCTACCCTCAATCCCCAGTCAGGTCACCAGCATGTAGCCTTTCCCCATCTCTTCTCCTTAGTGCCAACCTAGAGTACTGACAGTAACCACTGCCTGGCTTGCTCTGCTTGCATGATCTTCTTTTTCTAAGAAGACAGAGGGCAGAATGAGAGGTTTAAATATGAGGCTCTAAAGAACCCATGGTCTGACCCAAGCAGGATGCTCTTATTGTTATGCAAACACTATGGACCCATCATGCAAGAGATAAACAGAAGGGGCCTTGTCATCCGAGATTCACATGAAAGACAAGTGGGGCTTCTTTTCTGAACTAGCCCAGAGAACATACCCCACAGTGGGATGTTATTTCAGCTAGTAGAGAAGACTGGGGAAACCGCCCCAGCCCTGGCTCTCTCTGAAAGGGCAGAGAATGGGGGAGGGGAGCCATTGGGGTCATGCTGATAACAGGTAGGGGGTGCTGGTGACTGTGAGTGGGTGATTTATGGGGTCAATACTGCTGACAGAACCAAACTTAATTGTCTGGGGCTGGCAAGAAGGCCCAGCGTGAAACTCTGCACTCTTAACTGTAAAGGGTAAGTTTAGACAGACAGACAGACAGACATTTGGTAATTATTCCTGCTGGCAGCAGCAGGGAACTAAGTAAGGGGTTAGTTGTTAGAGTTCCTGTCTGTATTGCTTGGCCAGATGAGAACCTTGGGATCATTAACTCTTTATGAACTAGGAAGAAAAGAAAAGGAAAGAGAAAAGAAAAGGAAAGGAAAGAAAAGGAAAGAAAAGAAAAGACAGAAAATATTCTATGCAGGCAATACACACACACACACACACACACACACACACACACACACACACACACACGGCAAACATGACAAATGTATGCATACATACATTTGGTGGATGGGATTGAGCCCCAGATGCCACACTTTGCTCCTTCTCTCTGGCCCTCTTATATCTTCTTAGACAAAAGTTCTTCAGAACATCACCTCATAGATAAAATCTTACATAAAAGGGAGTTACAGAAGGATGTTGATGTTAATTAAGTTCAAAGCAATGTTTCATTATAAGTTCAAAGCCACAGTTTCACGTGGCCTCGCTTTATCAGAGTGCACACCTGTGGCTTCATCTTTAGATCTGACCTAGAATGAATGTTTTTCCTTGATCACAAATTTGTCTCAAGCTGATTTGTCTTTTTAGTGTACTTGTAAAAGCTCACTATATTCCTTATTATTCCACCTTCATCTACTATTTTATGAAAAGTGGGTACATTCTATTCTTGATTCTAACTTCATTGTATCCTTTTAGCAAAACAACTAAAATCGTCTCTCAAAGCGTTCTTCCTAAAAACTATTTGAATTAAGCCAGGGATTCTATAATCGCATTAATTCATGGAAGTTAATCTTTAAGTTGATCTGCAGGAAGTCTGCACAATAGGGTGGGCGAATGCCCAAGAATAATTAGACCTTGTAATAGTGACAGGAAAAGGAATATCAGTTGCAAGAAGCAAACCTGAGATGAAGTCTCTTGGGACCTTGCCTCTCAGAGCTCACCCATCTTAGGCTATGCAAAAAAAAAAAAAAAAAAAAAAAAAAAAAAAAAAAATGGTGGGCCACCTCCAGAAAAGTCACCTGCCAGGCCTTAACCTCTCCTAGATGGCTCCTGACAAAAGACTAGGAAGGAATAAGAGAGAAAGAGAGCATGAGTGATAGCGAGCGAAATGGGGGGGGGGGGAGGAAACAGATCAAAACAAGGCAGATATATTCTTGGTTCCTTAGGAACCACAAATCTGGGCACACCCATAGCAGCCCTCTCCTTTGAGGCTTCATTTCCTTACTGCCCTGACTGGTATTTGAGGTTAGCCAAAGCTCTCAATACAACCTTTCAGACTCAGGTCCAGCACACACCAATGAAATGAGCAGCAGCCACTGTGTTCAGCATCTGCTCTGTCGCACATGTGGCACAGGCACACTATTGGCTCTCTCCGAAACAATGCGTGGCTCTTTAATGACACCAGAGCCCTGTGCTTCTGCCAACTGCTTGCTGCCCTGAGTTCTCTGTTCTTCTGGGGTGAGCTCTGACCATAAATTCCCACCCCACCCCCTTCCTTCCTCTTGTGAAAATCCTGCAGTGTAGGCAGGGATCCAGAGGAAAGAGAAATCATTGCAGTTCCTGGTAGCACTCTGCAGTACCACAGTGGATGGCACACTGCAGAATGCATGGCTGCTGGCTGCGTCTCTCCAGCAGGTCTGCAGTGACCATCTGTCAGGGACAGGGGTCCCTGCAGAGACCAGTGTAGCTTTTCTGCTGATTCCCCAGCTCCCAGGGAAGTTCCCAGATCTATCTAATCCCGTTTCACATCACTCATGCTCCTGCGAGACATTTTGGTCAAATCTTTCCTCTCATTACCATTTTCTCAGCTTCAAAATGGCACACATGAGGCCTGGTGTATAAGACCTTGAAGGAGGGCAGAATATGAGCTTCCTTTGAATGTTTTGAGAACATCATCAAACCTATTGAGGAGCAAGGGGGTTGAGGATTCAGTCCAAGAACTAAGATTTTATTCAGGTACATATGCCTGTCAAGACAGGAGCAAAGGAAAAAAAATTCCCTTTTGGAAAGGGAGATGTCATTTAGACAATGAATAGGTGAGACTACGAGATGCAAACAAGACTAATTAAGAGGGAAGCAGTCTTATGTCTCACCAAACCAAAGAAAATGGTCCTGAGGTGTAGGAAGTGTTTCCAGCATTCTTGAACACGACTGGACCTTGCCCCCCACCCTCCATGGAAACAGGAAGTTGCAAACATTGATCCTAGAAGTGACTGTAGCTATTCTGTAGCCTCAGAAGGAATATTTTGAGTAGTGTAAGTCATGGCTTACTCGCCTTTGGAGGGGAAGGAAGGAAAGTGGGTCACTGTCACTCACCAATGCCCACACCCATCTGATAGCTACTCCTCTAAAGTCTCTGAATTCTTCTATTTGTCTGAGAAGGCAGCTCCCTCCTCTCACAGTGTATGGTTACATAAAGAATAAATCAGAGTCAAACCAAAGATAAAGTGATATAACCTAAGAAAACATCAAAAAAGTATCCCCAGTCATGTGATGGGGCAGAGTTGCATCTGGAAATACCAAGAAAGCTCCCGGGAAGAACTCTAAATACCACATAGGCCCAATAATATTAAGACAGTGCTTTCTCATAGATGAGAGGACGCTGGACCCAATGGCTACAGGTATACCAATGACTATAAAGCTTTTCCCTTTGAGAGACCAAGGTGGAGGTGACCTTTTGGAAATACCAGCATGTGTAGACAAAATGTCTCTCTTGATGGGACACTTTGGACCAGGGTAAAATTCCCGTGTGGCTGATATCCTAAGACCCACAAGGTAGGTGATCCCAAGAGATGCTAACTTTCCTCATTATGCCCATGACCCTGGACATGATCCTTGACAAAGAGTATTCAGAAGGATTAATTATTGACCCCATTAAAGATGCAGGAGGAAAGGGTGGAAAAAGAGGTTATAAAGGGGAAAAGGAAGAAAGAAAAGGAGAAAAGAAAAAAGGGTATGGGAAAAGGACATTGAGAGTTGGAACACAGAAAAGCAAAGGTGAGGAGAGGGGATGTGGTGGAGCTGGAGAGAGAGATATGAAGAATTATACAGTGAGGACAGATGGGGATAGGGAGGAAGAGGGAGTTCAAATAGGACAGGGAAAGAGGAAGACGGGCTGGATCTGTGGTGTTTGATGTCTTAGCATGGGCGTTGTCCATCCAGCTCACGGGGCTCATTACATAGCCCCTGTACTGGTTCATGTGCCTAAAGCATTTTGTTTATTTTTTTTAATGCTTGATAAAGGAGAAGAAGAATAAAAAATGAAGGGCAAGGTGATATTTTCTTTGACGAACACAGTTGGTGGCCTACAGTGCTGGGAAAATCATGGCACACGTGACCTGCTCTCTAAGGCGCAGGGAGCCAGTCTTCTCCCTCAGTCTGCTTCCATAGGCTGACCTAGATGGAGATCATGGCTCCATTGCTGTTCTCACAGATCCAGGGGAGAGCAAGATGCTGTAGCCTTGGCATGCCCCAAAAATCACTCCACCAGTATTTCCTGAGCTCCTGTGACCTGTCAGGAGCCATATTGCCTTGTCTACACATCAACCACACCACTGTAAATCAAGGTACTTACATGTAGAGTGGAACAGCTTAAAGACTCAGTTTGCACATCTATAAAATGAAGAGGATTGTCTTGGGAGTTTTTAAGCTTGATTTGCTTGGGCATCTCAGATCCTAGAGTGAGGCTCAGAGTGACTGGGGGTCCCTGTGATTTCTCCTGCTTTTCCTAGAACAGCTCTAACTTCATTATGCTGCAGATATTGAAATACTACTTAAGCTTACATTTGGAAAGACGATTCCACTACTAAGAGAGATTTGTGGATTAGTGAATACGATTCTCACAGGTTCTAAAATTTAAAGTTCTCGTTTTGATACCAAGATTACATTAGTCATTGAAGCCTTTTGTCTATCAAAATCATCCAATTGTCAAACACTTTGGAATCTTAACTTTACCTTCCAGAAACTAATTCTGCTTTTGGTGTTGAGTTTAGTTAGGTTTTGTTTTGTTTTGTTTTGTTTTCTTGAGCATTTGGGGGGGTGCAGTTTTAGATAGACCCAAAATGTATATGTCTATATATATCTCTTTGAGAGGGCTTATTCAGAAAGTTTCCAATCTGGGCAACCTCCAGATTGGAAATATATATATATAAAAAAAGACATAGACCATAGCATTAACTATTTGATTTTAGGTGTATGTGCAGTGACAACTACCAACAGATTTGACAAAGCAATTAAGTGAACACAAATGAAAGGGACTAGATGCTGAATTCAAGGACCCAGAGGCCAGTGATGAATAGTGACTGTGAAGGGCCTTCCAAAGACTCAGAACTGTGCCTCAGACTTCAGAGACTGTATTAGAACACACCTTTCTCCTTGCTAGGAAAACAAGACCAACATATAAAAGTAGATAGTGTTTTACTAACTAAAGGAGAACTGAGTTCTTAAGGCTGATAGCAAGACCAAATCCCATTCCTGAGACTTAGAATACGTCATCTAATCTTCTCTAAGTGAGAAACAATACTTTCCAGCTTCCTAGTGGGGGTTAGATGAGATTTGAAAATACTTTGCTATAAAACATGGCATACATGGTAAGGGAGACTGCTGCACAGGAAGTCTAAGCACAGGAAGGGAGAAGGCCAACATGTCAGCAGAGAAAGATGTCTGGAAGGGGAAAGAATGACATAAAGAGCCTCACGATCAAAATGGCGTCTCGGAATCTAAAATGGGGATGGGTAACCCAGAGCTGCAGGTTCCAATCCACCACCTGTTTTGTGAATAAATGTACAGTAGACAAAACCACAGACATTGTCTACAAATCACCGTCACTTCTTTCTATCCTCCCTAACAGATGTGGGTGGCTTACACAGAACTTGGGGGAATAAATTGAAAATGTTTACTATTTTTGGTCCTAAGCCCAAAGTTTAAATCCCAGTGAACAAAGAACAACATCCTGATAGGTAAAGATACATGAAATGAGGCCAGGTCTTTCCTCCCAGTCACCTTCAATTCTGTGTCACATTTGGTTTGGTACCAGTTTTCAGGAGCCCATTCCATCCCTCTGTGGAGTTATAGGATCTCATCTCTTGCCACAGTAGGACTTCTTCTTCTTCAGAGTCTGCATCATGACCATTAGAGTGCATGCCTCTAACAGGCTCCCCAACTTTGACCAAGTTCAATCTGAGTCATATCCTGGGTAAGCATAGTGTACTAAAAAGACAGGTATACTTCATTCATCCCAGAACTCCTGATAATACCCTCACTGAGAGGGAAAGAAAGCTAAAATCAAATTTACTCTTTATTAAACAAGGATGCAAGTATTGATGCCATGCTAATTGTAGAACTTTGTCCAATGGATGCTGTAGCATGCACATGGCATCACAGTTGCTTTGAAGACTGAAAGAAGTCAAGGGTGCTGGATAAGCACAGCAAGATCTCATCTCTGAAATAATTTTTTTCAAAATTTGCTTTAAGGCACAGGAGGCAAGGCAAGTTAGATAATCTGTGATTAAATTTATTGGTTCTATGAAAATTTGCTGAAGATCTGCTCTGTGCCAATCCAGGGGCAAAGGTTCAGTGTAGACTGTTAGGACATCTTGCTCTCTGGGAGCCTCTGGTTTAGTTAAAGAGCAGAGTGTTGGGAGAGAGTGGCACTACAGGGAGGAAGGACTTACCAAAGTGTGTGAAGTATAGAGGTGGGAAGGGGGACGGGCGTGGTTCCTGGGAACCCCACTTTAAGATGCTCCCTCCTGTCAGTGGAGGCAGAAGGCCCAAGATGCACTTACAAACATCTCACATCTTTATTTGCATTCTATTTAATGAGATAGTGTTGGCCTACTGACCACCTTGAGTATCTCTTTCATGCATCACAATACCATGAAATTTTATATAAGCCAATTCACTTGTTCTGGGCCAACCAATCACGAGTCAAAGCTTATGCACGTAACACTTCAGAGTAGCACACACATGCACTCCAGAACAAAGAGCTGGAGAGGCAGAGGAAGCCCTGGGTTCGTGGCTCACAGAAGGGGCCTTGGTGGCTGTGGCTGTCAGACAGGTGGGCGCTGACTGACTCTCTGAGGGCCCCTGGTATGGGTGAAAGGCATAGTTGAAATATAAACAGTTGGTTTATGTTCAGGAAGTCAATAACTAAGGGGGAAATTAGAAACTATTGCGAACATTGGCTATGACTTCCAGCCTGCAGACATGCGGCAAACTGCTGGATCTCTCTGGGGAGTGATTCTGGACTTTAGCCAGGTTATTAATTGAGCCCTAACCACCAATGCCAAAGGAACTCCCCGTCAATTAGTGTAGCCCAGAGCCCATGATACTTAAGTCCTCCGGAGGACTGTGGCTTTCAGCCAGGTGAATGCCCCAAGAAAAAGGGCCCATAGGGGGCTGGGGACACAGGCTTTGGAACACAAATATGTGTCTCATTGAGAGAGAAGACTGTTTCCTAAACTTCTTGGGCCCCATCTAGAACACAGAATTTTCACATTAGCTTAGTGACTCCAATATTCAGTTTCAAGTTCTTGGTCTTTACCTGTATCAAACAGAGTGTAGGACAGAAAAATTTAAATCTCCATAACTCAAAATAAAAATCAAACTTTAAAAAAACAAACAAATGTGGGTCTGGAGAGATGGCTCAGCTTTTAAAAGCACTTGCTGTGCTTGCAGGGGGCTCAGGTTTGGTTGCCAGGCCCCCAGTTAACCTTGCTGACAATTGCCTGTAACTCCAGCTCTACAGGATTGGCTAATCTCCTGGATTTCTCACACAATGCACTCACACGTGCACCCTCCTACATATATGTAATTAAAAATAAATTGTTAAAAAACATTAAAAATGTCCATTTAATTAACTTTCACCCAAGAATGAGATACACCATTCCTCTCCTTTATTAGCAACGATTTAAAAAAAAAAAACCAGTTGTGATGAACTGCCCAAGCAGAAGGGCAGAGGCGTTGGTGAAAGCGGCTCCTGTACACCACGTTAAGTGTGTAAATGCACAAGACATGCCAGAAGGCTAAGCTATAAACTGATAACTTCAACACTGTTAAATATAGTTACTCTCATCTACTGGTTCTTCTAAGGGTTTATTCCAAGGAGATAATTGGACAAATGTGCCAAGGTTCACACAGAAAACATGCTCCTATGGCATTAATAATACCAAGTACTTAGAAACATCTAATATCATCAAATGAAGATTATTAAAGAGATCAGTGCACTATATAACACAACCACGAGATAGAAGGAAAGCAGAAATCTGGGAGGTGCTATGGGACACTTGCTCCAGGTTCATACAAGGGAAGGCCTCCTGTCCATTCTTATATCTATATAAACCACATGCACATACATTGCACTGTTTGTATGGATATAAACAACAGACCCATTCAAGGGGGTGGTGTATGGTAGCTCTGGAAGGTGAGGTATCTAGTGATTTTTTTTCTTCCTTTTTAAAAACACCTATTATTTGAAGTTTTACAATAAGCCCATGATATCTCTACAAATAGGAAATCAACTCGATTTAAAGGTCAAACGAAAAGTTCTAAAGGGACATAGCTTTCCAGGGGAAAAGGCAGTGCTGACATTGGAACAATAGCTGGCTTTAAGGAGAAGGTAGAGTTTAAAAATTGCTGCGGGTTTTTGTGTGAAATGATTTAAGATCCAGAGAAGGTAGCAAGGCCCAGCACTTAGGAGTCTATGCTCCAGAGTCAGTCCTTAAGCTGAAGAGCTGGCTCTGTCATTCCTCAGGTAACCAACGTGGGACAAAGTACTAACCCTTTGTTTCTCTGTGCCCACACTTATAAAGTGAGGAAGCAATATTATCTGCCCCTAAGGATGTCCAGAGGGCTCAGAGTAAATGAAAAACACGCATCACAGTGTCTGGCATATAATCAATGGTCACTAGACACGAGCGTTCACAAAATCCAGTTCCAGCTTGGGTGAAGTACTGTTCTTGAAGTTGAAGTCCTAATGGAAAATAAAGAGTCCTCAGACAATGCAGTCTATAGAAGTAGGTATCAGGAGGTCTAAGTTATGAAATTCAAGGTGAAGAGTCCAAGCCGTGTGGGCTCAGGCTTGTGATGGTCTCATCAGCTGCTTTCTCACTTTACAAGATGAGAATCATATACAGAAGGTCATGTCAAGGATTTAGTACCGATTGCACACACAGCACTTAGTTATGCAAGTTTTCAATACGAATTAATTACTATTAACATTCAATACTTCAATGGCTATGAAACAAGCTGCAAGTTTCCTGTCCCCACGGGTATCCACATAGGCTTAGCAACTATGTATGGAAGAGCACAGAGATTTATTCACCAAAAGGACCATACTTCGTGATTGAACTGGACCTAAAAAGAGTATGCAAAGTCAAGGAATCTTGGAACCGACTTTAAAGCTGTTGGTTGGCGAGCCATGCAGGACAATGAGGTCATCACCCTGGGGAGTCACAAGGCAATGGCACGGTCAATGCCTTGATTTTTAGACCAGTGGAGCCAGGTGGTGATGATTCTTCAAAACTGCTCACTCTTTCTTAAACCCACCTCTACTGCTCTGGGAAAGCTGAAAGGGATGGTTTGCCCATGGGTGAAATACAGAGTCTTGCAGATATGGCTGGCTGCAAGCTACATTCTCTCTCCCTGCAAACATGCACAGTTACACAGACCCTGGCATCCTCAACAAGACATGGTAGCAAGCAAGTAATGCCAGCAAGGGGAAGAAGACTTCCTGTTCCTGCTGGCCACTTCCTGTCTGCCTGGCTGTGAGCTTAGCTACTTGCCAGTGTCATCTCATGAACTTATCACGAGAGTGAGTTGCTGCTAGATGTCAGATCATTTTACAGATAACAAAAAAGGAAATCATTCAGTGAGTAAGAAATAGGCTCTAAGGTACACTTAGCGTAGGAAGGTGGTTAGTTTCAAAAGCTTTGTGGCAGCATCTCAAATAGACTTTAATCCTTTTTGGGACCAGCCATACATATGCTGATCCCCAGGATCTTTCTAGATCCCCAAGTGCTGAGAAGGGCGATGCATTTGTTACTTTCTTCCAAGATCTCTTGGTAGACCCTGGCAGGCTTAGAAACACACATTACTCCACATCTCTCAGGCTTGCTTTGTTCTGACAAGGCTAGGTTAGGACAGTCCCTCACACCTCTCATACCTAGAGCAATTTTTCACACCACTGCCAGCATTTGTCCACACACCAGGCAGATACCAGGAGGACAGAGCCAAAGCTTCCTGACTTGAAACTGCAGCTACTCAGATTCAAATAGCATCTCTGTGACCTCCGGTGAGCCTTGGGTTTTCTCATCAGTTGGGATGATACCCCATCCATCATTCAAGGATGTAAGGATCATCATGCAAGGATTAAATGAGATGATTCTGGAAAGAGAGTGGGGGCAGTATTAAAGAGTCAAAGTTGGGAGACACAGTGTTGGGTCAGATCCTAGCTCCACCACTAGCTGTTTATCATTAGACATGCTGCTGAACCTTCCTAAGCCTCAATGTCCTCAACTGTAAAATGGAAGAAACAGAACCTATGTGTGTAGGGGTTTTGTGATGCACAAACGAGTTCAGACTTACAAGGTGCCAGGCACTGCACCTGTCACATTAGTGGCTACTCCATAAATGGGAGTTGTTATGATTAATGCGTAGAAAGCCCTCAGCATGGTAAAAATAAGTATTCAATAAATGGTGGTTGTTATTCTTGCGAGGAACAGGCTCCTCGGAGAATTTTGTGCACATTTATCTCCTTGAAAGCAATAAAAAATGAAGACGTTAGAGAAGAAGTGTGTCCTTAAGTAAATGTCAGTCATAGCTGGGAGAAGCCATGGGTTCTCTTGTCCCTGCAGGGCACTCAGGGCCTCTGCCCGCCCTGCCTGTGCCTGGGCTCCCCTCTGCTTCCTGTGAACCTGCCCTTCACACAGCCATCCACCCTTTCAGCACATGTTCATTAAGCACCTACAGGGAGGACAGAGGAGGGCTGGAAACCCGAGCACAGAATACAAGAGCTCTGGCTACATCCTCTCTAGTCATAGAGCAATGCGCAATACACATTGAGTAAGTGTGCATACAGATGATTATGTAACACCGGCTGGACTTGTCTCCTAAAGGACGTGATGGTAGAGACCTCTTGTGATATCACTTTATAGCCATAGCCACTTTCCCTCATTCCAACTCTCTGGCAGTCATTAATATACACTGTCTATTAAAAGTCTGCTTTAATTTCAAGAAGCTTGCGCAATTGGAATCAAGCAAAGCAATCTTTTGAAATGGTCTTGTTTTTACTACTCCTTCTGGGTGATGTATGCCAATATTTCCTTCTTCTTTATTGTGGAGTAGTATTTCACATGTTGGATGTCACATGGCTTGCTTAACCAGTCATCTATGGAAGGACTATATCTGTTTCTCTGGGTTTATCTAAAAAATAAGTGGCATGAACACTTGACAAAAACTAATGGTAATCTCAGACAGAAGACCCGATGTGTTCTAGAATTAGGGATAGAGCTAAGGAGGAAGTCCTGGCTCCTTAAAGATGTGCTATTTGAGGTGGGTGTTCGTAGATGGAGTTGTCTGGTTGGTGACTGAAGGGAGAGGAATTGATTTAAGTAGACAGGCATTTTGTTTGGAGGCCCTGCCCCTGAGGACACTTTGCTTACTATGGGGATTGAGAGACGGCAGTAATGTGGAGCTGAATCCTCAACTCTCACTCAAGGGAAACTTAGCTGAGAGGTTAGACCTTGGTGACTGTGGTTTCTCCCTTTGCAGGCACTTCCTCACCGCTCATAAAGGCTGTCAGGTCTCCAACGCTGGCCCCACCAATGCAATGATGGTGGTTCCCAGCTGAACACCTCCAAAGAAGGGCTGCATATGTGGCTCACTCACCATATGTGGATTTCAACCAAGACTGCAACACGGAGCCCAGCTCTCTGAGCCTCCCCATGCCTCCACTCTGCCCTAGTCACCCCTTTCTTGGTTTTGTGAGATTATTTAAGGAGTTAAGTTTCCCTCACTGAAACACAGAGAAGCGGCATGGAAGAAAACAATGGCCCCAGTGGAAAAATTTCTGATTGACATAAGTGGAGACGTTCCCTTAGGAACATCATGTACCGTCAAAGCAGGAGAGCCCCAGGTTATCTCTTACTCTGCCTAGTTACGTGCTACGGCAAGAAGATGTGTTTAAGGTTCTCATAGCCTTGCACTGAGATTCGATGCTCTGGGGAAAACAGCCATATGGTCCAGACATAACAGGTTCCTCTTGGAGTTCGCACATTCCAAGTGTGGCACAATTCACCAAATGGTACATTTACTGTCTTTTTGCGCAAGACAGGGAACTTCTAGGACCAGAACTGCTCCTTGGAATAGATGAGCCCATCAGTTCTCTTGATAGGTCAGATGTTTCATAATTAGCCTAACTCACTGATGATCTGTTCAGTGCTTATGATTACAGTGGCATAATATTTCAACTGCGGTGGGGAGCAATCCAGACAGCTCCTAAGTAGACCAGTCAGGCTGGGAATGGCCGGCAGGGCTTCCTGTATTAAGAGGAGAGAACCACTACACCCTGCTTGGCCATCCTCCTTGTCTCTATCATTAGACACTGCTCTAAAGACCTAAGGGGGATGTGCCCAGGACAAGTGTGCGTTTCTTCTTCTCAGTGAGGCTCCATGGCCCAGCAAAGTATGAAAGTGAGGCCTGTGCTCCTAAAGCGAAGCAGCCTTGAGTCTGTGGAGCTTGTGAAACAACCGCACCACCGCAGGAGCAAATCGCAGCAAGTGCGATTCAAGGAAGATGGAAACATTAAGAATCCAACCGGCGTGACCGAGGTCAACACCCAAACCCCCGAAGACCCAGGCGTAATGGGGAAGACGCAAGCATCCAGGCACCACCATCCTGCCACCTACTCGCTGTCTTTCCCCAGATCCCACAAGGCAGGAGGACTCCGCAGCATCTCTATCCAGACCTCCCCCAGTCTCAGGAAGCATTTCCCAGTTTTCAAAAAGAAGAAACTCACGACTAGCAAGTCCCTGGTGGAAATGCCAACCGCATCCCCAAGTGCCATTCAGGTCAACGGCAAACTATCTGAACAGGATATCGTGTCCTCTGACCTTGCCTTCCTGAGGCTGGCTCAGCATCTTGAGGATGGGCCTCGAAGGCTCAAAATCCCCCATCCATTTCTCCCTAGGATGCCCAAGGTGCAAAGCAATGGACCAGTCAGCTTCTGCTTAGAATCTGGGACTTGGATGTCCTCAGAGAAAGCAACAGCTGCCATTCAGGTTCCAGATGATATTTGTCACAGTCCAACCTGGGAAGCTAGAGAGTCTGCTTTTGGCCTAGAAAGCTCAGCTGAAGACAGCAACTCCGTACCTGCTTTGATCTCCATGTGTCCAGGGGATGGGCAAAGAGTGATGACGTCAGAGCTGGAAAGAGTGCCCGCCTGCTCAAATACCAATAGCAGTGCCAACAACATCCCGGGCACAGAGAAACTCACACCCGAATCGCTTTTGCCCAAAGACAACCCTGATGACAAAGACCTTGGCCTTCTGTCATCTCAGTCAAAGAAGATGTGTGTTCCCTCACCTCCACGGACGCAGAGCTCGCCCGAGCTAGGCTCCCATAGCCAGCCAGCCCACCTAGGAAGAGCTTCTGATTGCCCAGCATTGAGTGACAATCACCAGGACCCGGAGTCACTCAGAAGTAGCAGCGCATCCAAGTCTGTCCCTGTGTGCTGGGAACGTGTGACAAAGCTCCCCAGCCAGTCAGACACCCCAGAGCTTCAGACTGGTGCTGGAAGTGAGCGCCTCCCTTCCTCGATTCCAAGGCAAGAAACCAGAGCTCAGAGCAGCAGAGAGATAGGTGTGAGTAATCACAGTCACCTGGCCCAGGGAGAGCTCTGTGACCTCCAAGGCCGGCTGCAATCAGTAGAGGAATCGCTGCACTCAAACCAAGAGAAAATTAAAGTCCTATTGAATGTGATTCAAGATCTGGAGAAAGCCCGTGCTCTTACTGAAGGGTAAGGTGAATTTCTTTATGGTGAGGCAAGTCATTTTCTGGGAAGGGAAAGAGTGAGATAGCAACGTCTTTTAAAAAAAAATCATGCTCTGTTGTTTACCTAGATGATAACTAATGCTCCCTGACCCCCATGCCCCCCACCCCACCCACTACATATAGAATTTGCTAACCCTCATTCCTGGCAGCTTCGGACAGACTCCCATGGTTAATTCACTATTGGTTTTGGTTTCTAGCAGGTTGGGGAAAGGGACTAAGGAACTCCACGGTCAAAACAACAAACAAACAAATAAATAAATAAATAAATAAATAAATAAATAAATAAATAAATAAATAATGGTGTTTATAAAGATGAAGGTTTAGTTGATAACTGATGGGAGGATGATAACAGGCAGGGACTTCCTGTCCTCTGAGCAAGCGCACACATTCCTCTTGCTTTAGTTGTGTGTGTGTGTGTGTGTGTGTGTGTGTGTGTGTCTTGCCATGAAAGACTTAAGGGACCCACCAAACTAGGCATCCACTCCACTGAGCAATCAGTTACATGACAATGGAGCTGCAGTTCTGAGAGAAGTCACTGAGGCATGCTGTCCCGAGGGGTGGGCTAGTCCTGGTATATGGAGCAACAGGCAGTATTTGTTGAGGTGTTGACAGTTCTTCCATCTAGAAAGTCTCTAAATGCCAACCAAAAAGCAAGGGTTGAAGCTCATCAAACAGGGTTGGAAGGAAAGCAACCAGCTGGCAGTGGCTACTAAGAACCAACCTGGACCACAGGAGACTGTGATGACAGGGAACCACCAAGCACAGGGATCAGGAATCTCCATATTAATCTGCTACTGACTTGCGAAGTTCCTTTCAGGACCATAAGCAGGAAAAGCACATGACCATTGAAATCCATTAAGCATATCCCAGGAATGGGAGATTCCATTGCCATCCCTGCAGCCACCATTTCCTTGTATCTTCAAGTATCTCGGGGGCACCGTGAATGCTGAGCTTTGGGGACTATGGTGAGTTGGTAGAATGTGTGTCTCACATGGCTTTTGCCTATGCGTTTATCCTGAACGTGTTCTCTTCTAGGCGGAACTTTTATCGGACTGGCCAAGATCTGAACAACTGCAGCACCTGCCAGAACACAGCGTGCATCATATACAGGTACCAGTCCACACAGTGACCTGCTCTGCGGAGCGGGATGCCTCCGGTCCACAGAACACAGTAGCAAACTGTCTTAAGAATAGAGAGCCGGGAAAGGCAGAGACAAGCACCTGAGCCTATTAAACAGAAGGTGTTTGTGCAATGTTTTTACTTGGTTCCAAGGGAGGGAGTGTTTTCATTTCTTATCCAAAGGGTCTAGGAGCAAATCCTCTGATGCAATAGGTAACCCTGAGTTGGAGCAGGTGCCTATCACCGCTACATGAACATCTGCATCTCACCTCAGTTACTTGGCAGGAGGTTCAGGAAGTTAAGAGGTTTGCCCAATTCATGCAGAATATCTGGAGAGCAGAAGAGGCCAGAATCGGGACTCAAATCCAGATCTTCCTACTCCTAGTTACCATGTCTCTTCTCTTCACTGAATCTCCTAAATCACATCTCTTATGTGAGCACTTTGTGAGCACTGATAAATAGACCATTTCTTCCCAGTAAAAGGCAAGGCTGCAGTAAAGACAATTATTAGAACTGTGTTTCAATTTCCAAATCTGATATGCCTCGGTTTCCTTATATGTGGAATGGGGACAATGACCTCTATTCAGACTGGCTAGGAAAACAACTGTCACAATGTCCGTGAGTGCCCATGGAGACTGCAAACTTCTGCACACACACTTCAGCTCACTGCTGCTATGACTAGAAAGATTGGTGTCCCTTTGGTGGAAACCCACCTGGCAGCACAGTGGAAATACAGCCAGAGCACTCATTTTAGTTGATGACCTCTAATTTTGTCTGACAAAAGGCTAGGCTTTCTTTTCTTTTTTCTCTGCATGACATTTCTCTTTGAAGAGAGAGCAAGGGCCTGAGCAAACCACTGCTCCCAGGGCTGCCTGTGTTCTCTCAGAGCTGCTCCTTCCTCCCCAGTAGCTTGAGATCTCAACCTAATGAGCACTGTGTACCTGAACACCAGCCAGTAAGGAGGATCCTGAGCATGTTCTTAGTGACCTGTTGGCTCCCTACATGGAAGACCACATACCTACAAATAACGGGAAACTCTAGACTACTTACAAAGCACCCCCAAAGCTAAAAGCACACCTTCACATCTCAAAGCAAAAGCCCCTCCTTACCTCCCCCAAAAGAGGACTCTCAAGAAAGGCCTGCGGCTCTGGAGAATGAAACAGGAAGTCTCATCAGTTGCTGCCCTTTATTTTTAATCTCCCGTCTTAAGCAAATTTCCACATCACTAAGGGAACAAAAAATTATTACGTGTCTAGACAAAAGTGGGATTAAAAAAAAAAACCTATTCATCAGAAGCAGGAAGAGTTGATTTGGACTAATGTCTACATTTTAGACAGTCTTCCTTCAAATACTCAGGTTATGTTTTATCTATTATTTCCATTTTTAAAATATTTGGCCTATGTTAGTAAAAAGGGCACGTAGTTATTTTCCAGTCTAATACGAATTTCATGACCTTCCCCTGAGCAAGTCATTTCTGGCTTCTGAGTTTCCTTATTGGAGAAATGAGTCGCTTTAATTAGATGGTCCCAGTGGTGCCTTACAGTTCTGACATTATGTTATTCTAAGCTGAATTAACAGTGACAATATTTGGTTAAACTGCGACCTTCCAGAGTCTGAGAATGTTTGCGTTTTTCTAACCCTTCCTTCAAACATCCCGGCTGGCCCAGCAGACCTCCATGTTCTCCTCCCATGCCACCTCAGCACGGGTTGTTTGTATCTGACCCTCACAACATGCAGCCCCTGTTGTCATTCAAAGCCAGACTGTCATCTCAGACACAACCTGTATCCTTGCTTCTAAGCCACTGCGAAGGAACGGGCAATTAATTTGATGAAAGCAGAAAGATCAGAACAGCATCCTGTCATGGCAACAGTGAGATGAGGGTTGTCATTTAAGAAAAAAAAAATTCAAATGACTTCAAACTTGTGTTGTGTCCTGGAAAGTCAGATCTTCGAAGCTGATGAGCTAGTGATGTGAAACACTCGTCCGCAGGCTGTGGCCTCTCTCCCTGATGACGGATGGGTCCGGCGCCCGTCACTGTGCATAAAGCACATGGTACTTGATGGATTGCTCACTAGCTTCCCTTCCCTGGAGAGGCTGCTAAGTTAGCAACACATAAGGCTTGCTAAGTGGTGTTGCCCACAGGCCTCACCTCCTCAGCCATGGGCTGTGGCTACGCTTCCTGCTCCTGTCAAAACACTGAGGTCACCGGTTCTAAGCAGCTCCTTCTGTCTGACCCTCCAAGCCACCTTGGCTTCCTTCTCTTGCCAGGAATCTCTTAGATAAATCATCAAGGAGCACAGCATCAATCTGATGCCCCAATAACCCAGGCATGGCTCTTCTGAGCTTCCAGAGATTCAATATACCAAGGAGAATGACTTCAACATTTGGGGGGTGGTGGTAGTAGTGTGATTGTTGTCTTGGGTTTTTCTTTTTGTGTGAGTTTTTGTTTTGGTTTGTTTTGTTGGGATTTGTGGCTCTTTGTTTGTTTGCTTTGTTTTGTTTTTTTTTGTTTTTTTGTTTTTTGTTTTTGTTTTTTTGCAGGGTCAGGGGCTGTTGTTTTGCAGTTCTGGGGATTAGACATAGGGCTTTACTGTACCAGGCAAGCACAGGACAACTTAGCGATGTCCTCAGCACTGTTCATATGGTTTTTTTTCTAACTAAACTCTCAGGGGGAGGGGTGGAAATTGGCTCTAACCCAGCTTAAGCTGCTTCTAGCCTGTTCAGTTTCCATTCACTTTCCTTAGCTTTAATCCCAGGTCATTTTACCCAAAGGGTTGCATGAATGCTACTGGTGCTTCCCAAGAATAAGTAACACAGAATTACTTAGTGAGAAACGTGTTCTCTTTTCAATTTCATTTCAATCCTTCTGATTACCTAGGAGGGAAAAAGCTGTGCTCCTTGCCACAGCTTCTTTCAACCCTTCCCCACTCTTGCTTATCATATTTCTTTGCAACGAGGGAACAGATCTCAGGTTCATAGCCATGGGCAAGCAACAGTAGCTGGCCAGATTGTAGTAATTTTAAGCGTTTCTGCTGAAGCCTTTAACTTTTAAAAAACTAATCCTCTTAAATATTCATGAGGAGTGATACAGGTCCCCCTTTCTAAAATTACCATGCTTCGTTTGTATACTTGTTCAAATTTTAAACGTAGGCTGATTTGGAACAGAAAAGGTTAAGTAAAAAAATGTGAGCATGGGAGACTCAAAAAAACCCACAAGAATATCAAAGTGCAGCAGGACACTCCTGTTTTCCCAGCACTTGGTAGGCAGAGGCAGGGGGATTGCAGCAAGTTCAAGACCTGTGTGTGTGTGTGTGTGTGTGTGTGTGTGTGTGTCCAGAGAGGAGGCAAATCTCTTACTGAAGTTTAGGAAACAGTTCAGTCCCTCTTTTCTTCTGGGAGACACATGCCTCCTCCTCTCTTCACCCCGCCCCCCACTCCTCCAGCCACATCATGGTCACACTCACTCTAAAAATAGCCAGCTAAGCCTCTTCGGAGGACTTTGGTTCCATGGCTCATGCATTTATTTTTTCTGGATATAGCTCCCAGGGTTGGGGCAGGGAATCTACTTGATTTAAGTTGTAAAATGCCTCTAAGAGTTTGAGGGAAAATAATAGGGCTTTTTTCCCCAGAGGTGGAGGAGGAAGTCCTTCTCCCATCCAAGTGTATTCCTTAGGAAATGGGAATAATGCGCAAGCTTGGGGGTCAGCGGAGAAGCTGGCTATGGAATGTCTGAAAGGTGCAATGGAGAAGAGAGAAAAAGAAAAACGATTGTTTCGGGGTTGTCTGTCCAACCCCTCAGGCTCAGTCTCTTCCAGCCCCTGTAGTGGCACTTTAATCCTATGTCACACTTTCCCTTACTTCTTTCTTATGTAGGTATATGTATGTTACACACACACACACACACACACACACACAGAGAGAGAGAGAGAGAGAGAGAGAGAGACAGAGACAGAGACAGATGACAGAGACATACACGTGATTTTCAACTAACTACTGATATGTAATACTTAACACCCATCAGTTCCCTGTTTCTGGACTGACAATTAACTTATAGAAAGGGAAAAAAGATTATTTAGCTCATGGTTTCATTCCAAACTTGGGCAGCCTAGTTGCTTCTTCCAGCCTCAAGTATAGCAGCACACCTTTGATTTCTACTGCAAAGTAGAAATCAAAGGTGAAGCAACCTACTTACATTTCAAACAAGGACACAAAGAGGGATTGGGACTCCAGATCATAATTGTCTTCAAGGATAACCTCCCAGTGACCTAAAGATCTCCCTGTGGATACTAAAGCTCCACAGTAGCCCCTCATAGCATCGCCTTGGTCCTCTTTCCAGCAGGTGTCTTTTGTCCTATCCTGAGCATCCCTCCCTGCACTCTGCCAAATTATACCTGAAAGTAGACTCTGCTCAACTTCACTTCCATGCTGAACAGTCTTGTGCTGACTCCTCTTTCCTTTAGCTGATTTTTCAGGCTCCTTTGAAGATGAGGCTAAAGCCTTTCACCTACAGTGTCCCCAGTTCCTCTCCAGCCACAGAACTGTGTGCTCCAGCCTGGGTCCTCTGCCTGGGTCACCACACTTTTCCAGAGTAACTCTTGCACCACGATTCTTTATCAACATTTTTTTTATCTTGCCAGGAAATCCAGTTGTTCCCAAGAAGACACAAAAAAGACCCCCTAAAGGCATGTTCATCCCTCTGCTACACCAGGAATCCCCTAAAGTATCACAAGCCAGTGTGTAGTACACAATTGATGCTTTCAAAAGGAAAGTGCGACTTTATTGATGAGGGGTGAGAGGTAAAAGTAGAGAAGGGCTTGAGACAGCTCTGTGCATCTCCCCAGAATAAAGTCCTTGATGCCATTTGTGCGGAGCCCCACTTTGGATGGGGCTTGGGAGTTTGTGATAATCAAATGTTCCTATTAGGAATGAAGGACTTCTACATAGCAGGTCCTTTGAGATGAATCAAATAAAGACTAGATGTAGCCCATGGATTGTCAATTTCAAATACTTGGAACACTGTATACTTTCAATGAGATGGAACCTAATCAAATCTTCCTCAGATGACTCAGGCAGCTGCTGCACTTTCACAGGACATTGAGATCCTGTTCTTCATGGCCGTCTGGCATTACCATTCAGGACTTTTGTGCCAGCTCCAGAGGGGAGGGCAGACTTGATTGGAGAGAGCCACAAAACTCCCCTAGGCCAAAATACCCTTGCTCTGACATCTGGGTAATCTTAATGATCGCTGAAGCTTTAGAGCTGCAGGCTCTCCGGGATGATGGACAGATGCCTCAGATATCCACATAGTAATTCCTGGACCCTGGGAGGATGTGACCTTATCTGGGAGAAGGAACATTTTTAACTGTAACTAAGTTCAAGTCTTGGGATTTGGCCTGAGTGTCACACAGAGGTCATCCTGGGGATAAATAGGGATGAGTGCACCCCCCAAACTGGTAGGATGTGTGTAGGTAGGAGCAGGCAGGCAATGTGTCTCCTCACAGAGCATCCAGATGGAAAGTCCACACCTCCACCTAGAATGATGGAGGGCTTTGTTCCTCTAGAGCAAGAAGAATGTAAATCATGAATGTTTTTTCAAGCCATGAAATTCCTTGTCATTTGATCAGAGGCAACAGGAACCAGGCCTTTCATATTAGACCTGTAATAATATAGAATGTCTGAATGTCTCATTGAAGGTCAGTCTCTAGGACTTTATTTGATCACTTTTATAACTTCAATAGCTGAGGACCACTCTACTGAGAAGAAAGTTAAGGAGAAGAAATAAAGAAGAACTACCAGTAAGAAAATTACAACTCCCTGAACATCTAATACTTAGAGGGCAAGATGCCTGTCCCCACTGCATACATGCAGTGTATGTCATACACTTGTAACACATAGGATACATTAAAATACCCCCATTCTACACATGGAGAAGCTGGGACTGTGGCAGCACCTGGCATTTGTACAATTCTCAATTTAAGCAATCGAGGCTGCAGAGAAGAAAGATGCTTACTTAAAATTTTCTTGATTCCAGTCATTGAAAAAGGAGTCGTAGCACTTTTTTCTGACTTCCAGTAAGCCAGATCCAGAGCACATGGGTCCTTAAGGTTTAAGGACCTCCAAATGAGGCGAAATTAGGGGATCTTAAAAAGAAGAAATCCCTGATTTCCTAGATGTTGGGACAGCTTATCCACAAATGGAATTGTTCCCTCAAAAAAAAAAAAAAAAAAAGCTCAGAAAAGCTAGTACTTCCTTGTAATTCATCTTTGGAAGACTGAGTTACCCTTCTGCTTGGCTTGGATTTGAGGATTAGATAGATGTTCAACAGACCTCCTCACATCCAATAAGGTGCCCTGAGAATGGAGGTAGAGGGGAGAGAAGGAGAGAGTACTGTTCTGGGAGTGGGACTGTCTTCCGATGCCTCTGGGGCTTCCCCTTGCATTACACATTGCTTTGGGGAATCACCTGAAGTCTTTCCTCTGAGATAAGGAACCATTGGCAAACCAGGCTGACATTTTTCCTGTAATTAAAGGTAAGAGCAAAGAAAGCCCAAGCCTGCTTCTCAGCAAAGACCACAAAGGCTGACACAATCTTAGAGGATTCACAGCAGGTACCTGACCAGGCGGGTGTACCAAACACTGACCTTCATAACTATGGTCCCTCTTCATGGGAGGGGTGTAATCACCCTAAGCACTGAGCTGAGGAGCACACAATGCTGAGTGCCTCACAGGAAGCTTTTCTAACCTCCCTAACCCCTCCAAACTCCGCAGACCACTAGATGCTTCAATTCTGTTACTTTTGATGACTGACATCCACCGACACTGGCAAAGTCCATCTGAAGCACACTTCCAACTGAACTGGGCAGATATTCAAAAGGAGGCCCCCTGCAGGAGCTTCCCTTTGTACCCAGTCAGCTCTTCCCAGGGGCCTTCTCCTCTTGGTTTTGATGGTGACAATAAGTGACAAAGAGACACCCTGGGGCACAGGTCACAGCCTCACAGCTATGCACCCTGCAGGAAAAAAATATGAGGGCTTCATTTTACCGAGCAAAGAGAGCCTCCTCCGAGAGCAGATGGTGGTGTGGTGGACCCTTTCTTTAAATGATTTAATGTTGACTTTCTTTGAATGATTTAAGCTCTTTGGCTACTGGGCCCCCATCTCGCCTGCTGCTTAAGATATTGCGTCATCAGAGGAAAAGGCATTTCTCTAGAACCTGCAGTATGCCTCAGCCCTGTGGGCTTAGCAAACGACTCTCCTCTTAAATTATTTAGTGTTTTTTTTCCTTTTGTCGTTGCTCAAGCTCACCCAGCATGGAGACAGGTAAACAGAACTGCAGCCTTCCCCTTCTCTGGACAGCTAGGAAATCTGCAGGGAAAGATATTTCTAATGCACGCAACAGATCTGTCCTTCCTGGAAACCACTGGAGCATCTCTAGCCCATATTAAACGCCAGTACGGTCTGAGCCACACGATCTCTGTGTGAGTGTGACCACGAATGCCATCTGGCTTCACTGGCTGCTGACCACACACAGCTTGGATACTCTCTTTGAGAGACAGTGGTGAAGTTTGGGGTACAGGAGATAGTTTCTCAAGGGCCAACAGGCTGATATCCAAGTCATTTATTTGTCCTTACTTCCTGCCTCTCTCTGTAGCTCCATCCCTTTTTCTTGTCTCTAAGAGCGTAAGAGGAAAGGATCAAGATTTATCGCAACAGCAATTTATCTGCAATAAAAAGTGAAGCCTGCTTTAATGCATTAATGGCTAAAGAGGGTAAAACACACCATAAATATAAAGTCAAGCACATTGAGCATAACAGGAGGGTGCCGGGGGACACAGGCCGCAACTGACAACACTGTGACACTCCCCGGTCCCTTTCCTTCTTTGTCAGTTCATAGAAAAATCATTACTATCTATTAATCAAGCCAGGTATTTCGCTAAATCAATACTGCATACATGACTCATTTCAGACTCCAGGTATCGGGATTATTACTCCCATTGTGCAGATGAGAAAACTGAACTTTGGAGAGGTTGAGTTGCCCGAGATCCTACTAAGCTAGGGATCAAACTTCATTCAGTCACTACTTGCAGAAGACTTTCCTGTCTCCTAGTCCCTTATGACCTTTCTTCATCAGTTAATACATCTCTGAGAAATAGTCAACCCTTTCAGAGAGCTTAGGAAACTTCTTGTCATGGAGGTTGTTTTCCAGCTTGTCTATTTTTCTGTGTGCCTGGAGAACCATCTGTGACCCTCTGGGGATCATCAGCAGACAGATGTCCCAGAAGGGTTGTTCTTGACAGTTAGAAATGGCTCTAAGTTGTGACACCCAAACTTATAGCCTATAAATAATAAACAAAGCAGTTGCAGAGAGAAAGATTAGCAAACACTACCCCTTGAAGCAGTGGTAGCGTTTGGGGACATGCACACTAAGACTATTTTTCCAAACTGTGATTGTTCCCCAATGTTCCAAACTCTGATTTGCCCTCCCTTGGGCAAACTGCCCTCCCTAGGCTTAACAATTCCCAAGCCGCAGGAGGCTAATCACCGGTGATGTGCCTTGATTTGGTGGAAAGGGACTACAGTGTGCTCCCAGGAGAGGTAGGAAAGGAGCAGAGATGAATCTGAAGGTGTTCTGTCTTCAGGGAGACACTGTGGAGTGCAGCGTGCTCTTGGTATAGGCAAAGACAGGGACTCGTTTCTACAAAGCAGTGAGAACCACTTTCTAAGGCCACTGGAGAGGACATCAGTAGACAACCCAAGACCCAGACTAAGGGTAGCTAGGTATAAACTTATCTAAGTTGTCCCCTAATGGTTAACATCTTTTTTGCATATACTGCTCACCATCAAGGCTTCTCCGAAGTCTAGAAAGGGTGTGGCCAGATGGAAAGTCAGCTAGGGTGTAGGGACCACCCTCATCTCAAGTTTGGCTTGGCAGAGGATTGTAGATATGGGGTCACACAGGAAGCCTAGGCCTTTGTTTCCACCCTACCCCACATCTACACACTGTAACCCATCTAGCTCTTCCATGGGTACTGGAAACTGTGTTTCTTCAGTGCAGAGTATGTACTGGTTCGTAATCTTTAGAATTAGACTGATGGTCCAAATCCTTGGAAGAACATTTATCCCCACTGCTTTAGCTTCTTCAATTGATAAATAAAGATAATATTGTTTATCTGTGAGAATTATGATAGGGAAGGTTACCTTAAATGAAGGTCATTATTATTGTACATTTGAATCATTACATATTCTAATCTAACAGGGTTCAGGTACTCATTGCTTCTTCTCTTCAGAACATAACCCTTACATGGAGATATTCCCTTGTTAAAGATAACAAGCAGGCACCAGGAAGGCAGGTGTTATGGGCTAGGTACATGTGCATTCCCAAATCCACATGTTAAATTTTGTCATCTCATTTCATGGCGATTTGAAAGTGGGAGATGATTGGATTAGGAATGAAACAGGTGTCCTTGTAGACACGACTCTAGAGTTTGCTGGCCCTTTCTAACATTTAGAGTTACAGGGAGAAAGCAGTCATATATGAACCAGAAAGCAGGCCCTAACTAGACACCAAATCTGATGGTATTTTGCTCTTGCATTTCCCAGCCCTTCAGAACAATGAGAAATGCTTATCTGTTGTTTAAGTCAACTAATGTACAGTAGATTTTTAATATATGAAGGCCTGAATTACAGACTTAGATGCAAAGTCTAGGTTTAGGTCTGATTGTAGCGCTCAGTGTGATTTTTCCCTTTGTTAACTTGCTTAGCAGTTAAGTGGGCTTAGCAACTTTCTCATCTTCCCAGGACATGCTGAGAACAAAATGAGAATGGATTTCCTGAAGTTCTGCAAAGCTAAAGATGTTATAGAAAACCAGGAGCCTCCACCCAGCTCTTCCACCTTTCTTTATTTGGTTCTATAAATCAGTGTTTTATGTCTTAATGTTTAATCTGAGAAAAAAAGCTCACTCTTCTGAACACTATTTCATTTTGGCTTACCCAATTTCTGCTTACCTAGCCAAGATCACAAGAGCCTGGAGATGTTGTTTGGTCATGCACCTATAGTTTTTCAAATATTTATTTTAATAAATTATGTGTGTGTTTCTATGTGTGTGTGTGTGTTGGGGGTGGGGAGTATGTGCATGTGAGTGCTGATGCCCCTGACTGCCAGAAGAGGGCGCTGAAGTTATGTAGGTGGTTGTGAGTTGCCCCACCTGGGAACTGAACTCAGATCTTCTATAGGAACCATGTGTGTGTGTGTGTGTGTGTGTGTGTGTGTGTGTGTGTGTGTGTAAAATTAACTACGAAGCTATCTCTTTTCCTTACTGTAACTGCAACCATGGTGATCCATGGCACAGAGCTCCCTCTGCTCTCTAGAACATTTTTCTGCTTAGCATCCACCATGGTGATGGAAGCTAGATTAGTTATCTGTCCCACAATATTTTATTTTATTAATTCACTGAGGCAGCATGCTGGGATGCATCATTAGATGTCAAGGACACCAAGTCTCCCCAGGAACTGGGCATTCCTGACCTCATACATTCCCCCAGATGGTGACCTTCACACATTTTGACAGATCCAGGTTATCATAGTGCCTCTTCTTCTGGATGCAGCATTGTAACAACTTCTTGCCTAATAGTTATTCCTCACTGGATTCTGCCCAAACTAGATTGTCAGTGCCCAGTGCTCTTTTCAGGAGTCTACATGGGATATAGAGGGCAGAGATGGTGGGTGATAGTATGGCAGTCAGGGACAGATGGACAAGAGGAAGGACAGAAGAAGGTTGCAGACAAGTGTATTAATGCTCTACTCAGACCCAGGACCCAAGCCTCAAAGAAGGAGTTCGTGCCCAGAATTTATGAACAAATATGCTGTACATTTATTCCTCTTTCCAGGAAGTTGATGAACATGGTCTAGTGGCTGCCATCTCTTCTTGTCTACTCAGCCTTGAGATGAAAGGCAGATGATGGAGGCAGGGCACGGCCCATCCCCATCTATAAGCCAGCTGACACCAAAGCAAAATGTCCTCCCCTCTCCTCTCTAAACTAAACAGTAGTTTGTCAAAGGGTGAATAAGAAGAAAAGTGACAATTTTCCTTTATGTTAATAAATTGCTTTGGCCTAAAAAACATTAATCAATTTCTTTCCAAAGCACACACACTTCTCAATACTCTGCTATTTGCTTGGCCTTGAAAAGAAAGTCACTTTCAATCCCCTTAAACTGTCAAGACCAGTGGGGGCAGACACATGGGGGAGGGGCAGCTCCCTAAATCCTAGTGATTATAATAGAACCCTGCTGTGTTTCCATAGAAACATAACGATGTATTCTTCCCTGAATGTACACGAGGGAAGGAGTGAAGAGCAAGACTGTGGGCAAGGTATACAGTGTCTGAAGCTCTGGAGGTGCCTGCGAGGAGATGAGAGGCATTTGTCCCCAAGAGACAGAGAAGAAGGCAAAGCTCTCAGTGAAGAAGAGCAGAGTGGGCGAAGTCAGGGTCCCATGGAGTGCAATCACACCTGTTATGGCCTCCTATTAGCATGGCCACCCAGCTAGGTTATTATTATAACTCCTACATAGAGTTGAATCCTGGGGAACAAAGAGAGTTACCCAAGGTCAGCCAGGAGCACTCAACTCAGAAGCCTTTGGCTCTAGCCTCTGGGATGGGCAGCAAGCCAAGCCGAGCAGAGGAGGCAGAGTTTACATTCTGTCTTCTGGTTCTTTGCTTCTTGGGCCTGCCAGTTCTGGGCACATGATACACTCACCCAGAAACATAATCTCTAATAGGTTTGGAGATATTTGTGAATCTTTGGAAATGCAGGCAGTTCATTATTGCTAGTTTGCTTTGGATTAGGCAGTCAGAATCGCCACACAGAAGGAGAAAGAAGCAGCCAGAGGTGTATGTGTGATCAGATACCATGGACAGAGACCTGGAAAGAAGGGCCAAGTGAGAGGTGAGAGGCATACTTGGGTCCCTTGCCTTACATTCTGGGAATCAAGCTCCACAGGGATGGTGTCCCAGTCTTTCTAGCCATTTCACTGGAATTTAGTGCTAGAGTGGGTGGGTGGGTGGATGGGTGGATAGATGGATTGATGGGTGAGAAATTGGGTGGGTAAATGGGTAGATGAATGGATGAACGGATGGATATGTGAGTAGGTAGTTGGATTAATGAGTGGGTGGGAGGGTGGATATATGGGGGAGAGAGTGAAAAGGTGGATGGATGGGATATTCTATGCCAGACATCAGGCACTCTCAGCATGAGCAGATATTACCCATTTGCTTTGACTCTATCTTGTACTCTATCATGAAGATAGTTTTCTGCCACAGTAGGTAAGGCAAGGCTATTAAGGATCTAAAAGAACTGTGAATATGATATGGCTGTTCCATACCAACCAAGCATGCACGCCTCCAGTGACAGAGGCTGGGAATCCGCATTGGCAGCCTACGACTTTATATTCCTTCCTTGGTGCAATGCAGTGGTTGCCCGAGATGACTGTTCCCAGCCTCTGGATCCAGCTTCCAAGTTTCCTCTGAGAAGAAGGAGGTCCAAGTGGCATTGAGAGATGGTTGCTCCATCCCTCAAGACAAACTAGGGTGCAATACTTGGCAACAGTGGAAAAACGGGACTCTGAGGTGTGGGTTTGGATGCCTGGGACAAATGAGCTATCAAGCCATGGGCTTTGGCCACAAGGTCTCAAACTGCTGATGAGGTCAGACATCATTTACTAAGGACACAAAGCCACTGGTCAAGCAATGCCAGTGCTTGCTGGCCAGACTTTTTCTCAGTGTCTAGAGCAGGATCTGACACATGGACAATACTTAATGAATCTTGGTTGAATGTCTGGGCAAACATGCGGTGCCTAATCAGTATGTTGTGTATGGAACACGTGCCTGTTTTCTTCATTTGCCTGTGATCCTGGGAGTAGGAAGCCTACTTCTTTGGCAGGGTACAACTCTAATGCTTGAGAATAGGGGAACGACTTGCAGGTGATGCACTGTGGAGCTATGTCTTGAAAAACACAATCTGTGTTTCATCCATTATGTAGGTCACCCTGCCAAGATTATGTCCCTGTAGAGAGAACCAGCAGAAAGAGAAAGGATGTCCGAAACAGAGAGAAGAATCTGGCTGAAGGTTATTGATACTTCCTCCTGCTGGCTACATGACAGGCCACTTTGCCCTTCTGTCTCTTCCATTTCAGAATGCCCAGGACAGTGCTGCATTTGGGGCTTCCTTTCTCACATGTGACAACTGTGATTTACTCCTACAGTAGCGCTAACTCTGATCTTAAGCTCTGGGAAGTGACATGGGTATCACAGGGAGGGGGCAGGAAGCCTTTAAATGATGGCTGATTTTCAGCCCTTGCTGGGCTTAAAGGACTCTGCCAGTAACAGTTCATCCTGTGCAACGTGGGGGTCTTTTGTCTTCCTTACACAGTGTTTCTCCCCATCCCTTGCCTCCGGCTAAACAAGGGGCAGGCTCTGCTCTTACTGCTGCCGTTTTCTACACTCCCATGCTAGCTGTGCTAGCTGTGGACTTTCTGAGAAAACATGTACCAAGCACTTAGCACTGAAATGCACCTAAAAGTGGAGGGGAAGAGAGCTGTCAAGGACACAGACTGGGCAGAACTGCCTGACAGGACCTGTTCTTCCTTATCCAGTTCTCTGGGCTCAGGGGAAGCTGTGGAGAGAGAGAGAGAGAGAGAGAGAGAGAGAGAGAGAGAGAGAGAGAGAGAGAGAGAGAGAGAGAGAGAGAGAGAGAGAGAGGAGAGAGAGAGAGAGAGAGAGAGAGAGGAGAGAGGGGAGAGAGAGAGAGAGAGAGAGAGAGAAAGGCCAAGAGTCCCTGACTGTGATTACCTCTTTTCCAGACACAAAGAGGCTGAGGGAACATCATGCTCCTGCCTTGGGCCCAGGGTCTTTGCTGACTCTACGTTCCCTGGGCTTCTGGGCATCTTGGTCCCCTCTGACCGCCTGTTTAACTCAGAAACCTTTGTAGTACTCAACATGGTATGAACGAAATACACTGTATACTAAGGACTCCAAATACACATATAAAATAGGGAAAAGGAGAAACTATCTAGCAACAAAAGAAGATTTCAGTCTCCCTGTATAGAGGAATGCTGGAAGGTATCCTGATATGTAACGCTCTCTAAGATATATTCCTAAGGGACGTTTCAAAGAACATAATGTATTCGTGGTACTAATGTTAATGCTGACACGAATGTAGGAATGGGTGTTAACATATACAAAAGGACTGTAGTATATCAGGCACTGCTCTGGCTAACCATGTCCTAAATACGTGTCCACGTCACATACATTGATTTCACTAGCCTCAGGGGACATTATTACTTGCACGTCACAGATGAGGAAACTCAGCTCAGTTTGAGTATGTGTGCCTTTATATCATTTACATGTTAATGAATTAGTTTCCTTGAATACTGTTTAACCAAAACTGTAACAATGAAGATCGCTAAACTAGAGATGCAAGGAAAGCTAGACCAAATATTTACTGAATGCCCGACAGGATTTGTGCTTGATTCACTTGACAAAATGAGGTCTCTTTAAAGGTATTAATTTAATTCAATTGGGAGGAATGGGAGAGTCTGGGAAATGCCTTAACTCTCCCAAAGTCTCCAAAGGCACTTGGTCTGTAATGGCTTAGTAGTTGATCCCAAGGACCTCCTCTTGTCTGTTCTCAGTAACGGGCGTGTGTTATTTTTCAAGTCTGTGTGTGTTACTTTGAAGTTACCCTCTTCCTTCCTCTCTGTCTTCCAGTGTAGAGTATGACTTCCGGCAGCAGGAAGGCAGGTTCCATGAGGTTCTTCAGAACCTGGAGGAGGTGGAGCCAGCTGAGGAAACACCTTCCCCACCCAAATCCCCAGCAGAAGCCCCAGTCCCTGAGAAGCAGGACTTACGGCGGAAGAGCAAGAAGGTGAGGAAGAAATGCTTCTGGTGGATATGAGAAGATTGGGGCTCCCAGCATTCCTTCCTGAGATGGGGAAATCTCCTCAAGGTCCCCCACCCCAATCCTCTGCAAATGCTCAGGCTGAGATCCCCTTGACCTGTGATACAGGAGTGCCTCAGAGCTGGTACACCACTGGACACCTGGTCACCAACCTCACCTGAGTGTGTTGCCGCGGCTCGCAGAGGATTTTGTGGACTCTTGCGTGGCCACTTGTTGCGGAGCTGCCTGTCCCTCACAGCCAGGCTACACCCTCATCTGCTAAGCTCAGATTCCCACCATAAGCTAATCTGTGCACTGCACTCACTCCCCACCACTTCCTAGTAGCGAGCATTTCCTTCCTGCCCTGGGGATCAACCCCAAAGGTACAGAAATAGGTCTGTGCTGTGTTCTACAGGGAGAGGACGGTTATGAGCAAGTATCCTAGAAAACATCACACACTAAGCTGGCAGGGTTCTAGGATTTACTGTACAAAAAGCACAACAGAAGCGAGCAGAACCTAACAATGCCAGATCACCCTGAATGTATTAAGTAGTCCTCTTTCAACGAGCCCTTAGATTTCAAATCGAGTGGCTGTCTTCTTGTAAAGTATGGGGTTGGCGGGGTGTGGCAGAGTAAGGTTGCCCATGCATATTAGGCACCTGTTGTGTGATTTATGTGACTGGAACTCAGGTGACTTTCATAGCTGTAGTCTTTCTGGGGTCTCTTAATTATCATATGTCTCTGTGTGCCCAGTGGCGAGTAATTGAGAGAGGTTTTAAAATTAGGGTCATTTACCTGTTACAGTTCATTTACCAGTAATATTAAGGGTCTTAAGACCCAGCGACTTGTATGTCAGTATATCTTATCAAGTGACGTTAACAAGGATTACCTACAATATAGCATTGCTTTCTCATCCATGCATCCTTGTGACAACCATATAGGTAGGCCCAAACATGTTACTCTGCAGTTACCTTTCCGGGTGACCAGGTTACGGTCACCTGATCTAGGAAGAAATGGGACTGAGAATGAGGATGGAAGCTCCTTCTTCCACAAAGTTTGAGGTCCTAGAGGTCTAGTTCATTCTGCTGACAAGACCTCCACTCATGAATGTCCGGTCAAGCTTGTATGCCAAGTGAACTCCTAAAACAGTGTGATTAAGTAATTGCTACATACTCGGGCTGACTGGGAGGCAAGGCTTGAGTGTCTCTGCATTAAGTTCAATGTTCTGCCAGCCTGTGATTGGACTGACACTGCCAGAAATGTGAGCCACACCTAAGCAAAGGAAGCATTTTATAACCGCCCCCTTGCCAAAGACCCGGTGTCTGAGTGAGTCTGTGCTGTGCACATGGGGTGTGCACACCCCACTGCCAATTGAGACTAACTGAGCAAACCACCCCAACAATGTCACCTCCCTTGTCACAGTGCTTCGGTGCAAAAGCTATTTTAGGGAGAGTGAAGGAAACTTGGCAAGGAATCTGGGCTTGCACTATTTAAGTCTTGGGATGTCATTTGAGATGTTCTCTCTCTGTTTCTAGTGTAATGTTTAAACCCACAAAGTGAGACCAGAATATAGAATGTCAAGTTAGAATTAAGATGAATATACTTGCCATGCTTAAGAAACCACATTTTCATTAGATATGTTACCATTGGCCAAAAGCCACAGATCTTTCTTTCTGTATCCCCACGCTCAACTCTCAGTTGGTCCCAGCAATGGAAAAAAACAGTGCGGAGGATAATCCAATAAAGCAAACTCATTTGGGAATCTCTTATATAATTTTTATCTTGTAGCGGGGCTTCCATTTTAATTTGTTTTGCATACACTAGTTTCAAATGAATTTATATTCCAGAATATGAGGATGGAACAAAAAATATTCTTACACTTAGATCTCGGAGATCCAGGAAATAGAATAGCCTGTTCCATTGACCTGGAGAAAATGGTGTAATTGTGTCCTTTCTTGACTGGGCAGAAGAATGACTACGCCCCCTGATTTCTAAGTTCTGTATACCTCCTAACAGTGGGGGAGTGCAGCTGAGAGCTAACTGCAGCATTTGTACTGGTTAGCCTAAAGAAATGAGCTGTCTGCGGTAGCTCTTATCTTCACACATACATGGCGAGTTAGGGACCTTGCATAAACTCAGAACTGAATGAGATGAAATTAGAACTGAAAAATGTTAACATTCCCTGAGAGAAAATCCCCCAAGGCCATGTGATTTTATACCAAAGCACAACACCACATCACATTGCTTAGGCCACACCAATCTATACCTGGATAGAAGGTTCCTTCCGGTAATTGAATCCTGAACATCAGTATGGGGAAAAGGATTGATAAATACCAGCCTGCTGAACAGAAAGGGTCATCACTACATTAAATAAAAAACATGCTCATATATACCAAAACTCTATAATCTGTTACTCGAGTCGAGTAGCAATGCTTTTTTTGTAAAATAGTATGTAATATGTTATTCTACAGAAATGTTATACTTGAGGTTATATGGTTTTATGAAAAGAGATTCATTTAGCAAAAATTACTTTTATGAAATGGAAGGAGAAAGGACTGAAGGGTCTGTTTAAATTGCAGGGGTTTAATGTAGCTGCTCCCTCTATAGTTGAAACACTTGGTATCCTTGGAACTTAATGCCAGCTCATCTGTAGAGCGCCTTCTTGAAGACAATGTATCACTGTACGGTTTTGTAAATTTCTAAACTGTTTTAAATGGGATATTATCTTTTGCAATAAACTTAAATATTTTTCCTAGGTCTTAAGACTCGGTTATTAGCTTGGGTTGAGTTGAGTTATGAAATTTTAACTCAAGTAAAAGACGTAGCAGTCCAAAGACAAAGATAGTTACAATACTTATTTGTTTACCAACAAGAAGAGACCCAGAAATGTCTGTGACACCAATCACAGGAGCCTTGTGTCCTGACCATAGGGGAGGTGACCTGTACCAAGGAACCATTCCTAGCTGCTTTCAAGGGGGCACACAACTCAACCATGTTTCAACTTTATGCACTGACACCTGACTAGCTTGGTTCATATTTCTCTTTAATTATTTTCTGATGAATGGTTTTCCTTTAAAGATATCTTTGCATCATCAATACTGGGAAAATTAGTATTACATTCCAAAATTTGAACAGGAGATAATAGTTTGCTTAGATTCAAATGAGCAACTGCTTTTGAAGGTTGAGCCATCTAAGTCTGAGACCAGTTCATTTGTAGAAAAGATATATGTATTCTAATAGCATGTTAACACCAAACTCGCTTTCTTTTCAACTAGTCAGAAGGAGAGAGAGAGAGAGAGGAGAGAGAGAGAGATGGAGAGAGAGAGAGATGGAGAGAGAGAGAGAGAGAGAGAGAGAGAGAGAGAGAGAGAGAGAGAGAGAGAGAATTGAAAAGAATTTTCCCCTGGCATAAGTCAGGGTTTGAGCTGCTATATTACTGAGGCCTTGTTTCTGTCTGGAGGATGAGCCTCTCTCTCTTAGAGGTAACAATCAAAGTAACACCACAGACATGGAATCAGAAGTCTTAGCTTTAACAGCTTTCCTCAGTGACCCCGACAGCTGAGCTTCTTAGCTTGGGTCTGATGAACTAGAAACCCCTGATCCTAAGACGACATCTGGCAATTAACCGAAGGGAGCTCTAAACACAGTGGAGGGTGCATAACAGGCACCCAGTAAATACACATTCATTCCTTTGCTCATTGAAGTAAACTGGGAGGAAGAACAGCAAATGCTTCTGTGAGACTTGTGTCAGATGCAGGTTTAAGTTCATCTCAGGGCCAGGAACCAACTCATTCTAGCTTATAAATCCTTTAGCTAGCAGGACAATGTACGTTAAATAATGGGTGCTTTGTGGTTCAGAGGTGCATGTTGGCCATTAGCACCTAGGGCAGCATTCTGGGAGAAAGAAAACTGTCATGGGATGACATTAAATTCCCAGAAGTGCAAAAGGCCCTTCCATTTGCAACATGAGGCATAACTGGATGATTTTCCCAAGGCTTCTAGAACTTTGGAATTGGGTCCTGGAAGCACCAATGTGAATGCGTAGTGTGTGAGGAGTTGTCCAATTCCAGCCACCACTCAAGTTGGACTTGAAATCCATTCTTACTGTGGTCAGCTGAGCAGAGCCCCCAGCATGATCTTCTCTCGAAAAGGATCTAACTTAAAGTCAGTCCAGGCAACTTTCTGGATACTAAAAATGTTTCTGTCATGGAGATGTTTTACGATTGTTATTCCCGTCAAACAGGAGAGGGCTGGGTCGCACCTCCAGACTCAGCATTGACTGTTTGCTACAATCCATGTTTGGTCAATGTAATGATCATAATCACCCGTTTAAGTACTTCCACCTCCATTTTCTCCCATCTCCCTTAAACTGACTGACAGTCCAAGTACCTAGTGACCATGTAATACCTCAGAATGCCCATGTTTCACAACTACTCCATCTCTTTCTGTTGTCTGTGGAACCTTCAGTCCACAGAAAGAAGATGCACCTTCAGACACCACACAGCTTGGATATCCTCCACATCAGAGAACGTCCCCATGGCAGGCACCTTATTGCCCGCCCACCACAGTAACTTCCCCTAAAGGGTCTGTGAGGGAACCCTTCAATCCGCCTAGAACATACTTACTACATCTCTCCCTGTCCAGTTTCTGGCAACACGTAATGCCATCCAGCTACCACCATGACCACAAACCACAACAGATGTCCTTCTTAATCATTTGCTTATACCAGGAACCTTGCCTTCAAGGTCCATGGCAAAGCTGTCCTTGAACATATGTCCTTGTCAGTCTTTAGTGAATGTACTTGCCTGTATAGTCTTCCTGGGTGGGAATCCTGCCTACTCTCAGTTGCCTATGTTTGTCCAGCACTCGCTACATTAGGGCTTAGACGTTGAAGGAGTAAGATCATTAGTAAATTGGATCCAGTGAAGGAGTTACTAACTTTCAACAGGCCCCGCCCCAGCTTTTCCCCTTCCTACTGACAGGGTACTCACAAAGGATGGCACATTGCTGGCACCCAGCCTCTGTATCTGCACCCCTGGAATTCGAGGCTTTAGCAAGGAGCAGTGCCCAAGGCTTTCAACTCTTCCACAGTCGGCCTGGCTTTCAGGACTTAGGAGCATCAGGACACAACTGTCCTCACCCTGCACCTTTATTGACAGCCCCACTTAACCTCGCTTCAGAATAAATTGCCATCATAATTAAATCCCAAAGCATTCTGCACATTTGACCAAGATACTGCCCAACTGTGTGAGAGAGAAAATGAGTTTTGAAATTAAAGCAGATTGTTAACTATTTTTTGCTGTAATGTTTCTATTAAAATGCCAGCATTTATTACATGTGACCCAGTCCATTTCAGACACAATGCAATTTAAAAAAGACAGGGGCCATCTACTCAAGGAACATTTTAGGTGAAGCATTTTGCCTTGACTTCAACCATGATTAAAGTGGAAAGACAATAACATCACACCAAAGGATTATTTGCTCCCAAATAAATAAAAGCTTTATTATCACGAAAGGCTTTCAAAAAATTTTCACAACCCATAAGTATATTAAATTTCATTCAAATGAAACCCATTACTTTCTTCCTGACAGGACCTGAATATACATTTTTTTAGACCATTAGCTAGCCCAGTGACTGCTACTTGTCACAGCAGCCTGGGTGCCCAGGGAGCGCGCTCAATATTATGACATCTATGACAATATATGCCAACAAAGCGGCCCTCCTTCTCATGTACCAAACCAGTGGAGGCCTTCCAATTGCTGCTCTCCACAGTCTTGCCACATCTCCAACCAAACAACTGAACCCCACACCACTCCATGCAGAAATCATATACAGATGACAGAAGGATCTTGGGGCTGCCTGTCATTGTCCTCTGCAAATTTTTTAAGGTTTACGTATGTATGTATGTATGTATGTATGTATGTATGTATGTATGATAGGTAAGCACACTGTAACTGTCTTTAGACACACCAGAAGAGGCATCAGATCTCATGATTTCATGATTAGATGGTTGTGAGCCACCATGTGGTTGCTGGGATTTGAACTCAGGACTTCTGGAAAAGCAGTCGGTGCTCTTATCCACTGAGACACATTACCAGGCCCTGTTTGCAATTTTTTAGATACAAAATATTATCTCCTTAGTGGTTGATAATCGAGAAATAAAGAGTAAAATCAAAATGCAACTCATTGCATCAATGTTTATAAATTCAGAGTGCTGGCCCGACTACCATTATCAGGGCAGATCTCTGTCTCTCCATCACTAAAAGGTACCCCAGGGTTGGACGAAGCGTAGATGAGTCTCAGCACATCATCAATGAACACTTACAGAGCCTCTTCTCTGTGCCATGCCTGCTGCCAAGGACACTGTGAAAATGCACTTGAAGCCCTGACCTCACAGGCTGTGTGGTCTGATGAGGGTGGCCCTCCGCAGTGAGCAGAGGTCCCTCCCAGATTTGCTCTACCTGGATGTCAAACCACTCTCCTTTGATCTGAAGGTGTAAATCCTCCGGGAACTCTGTCCATCATCTTGCCCTTTCCTCCTACTGTGTGGTAAACACCTAGAGGGCCTTTTGAGGTAGATGGTTGGCTAAATCATCCTCAATGTATGTCTCAAACTGCACCCCCCCCCAGAGCACAGATGCTCACTCACTTCCACAGCAGACTAGACTCATAACTGGACCCCAAGCTAGCATTTACCCCCCCCCCCCAACTTCAACCTCTCACTAGCTCCCTTCCAATCTCATCGTTGTTTGAAAAGTCAGAGGGTATTAAGTACTGTGGGTGCTTCTTCTCTCACTACTGCTCGGAAACCATCCATATATCATGAGGAATAATTTGTACTTTGAGGGAGGATAACAGTTGGAGCTCACAGTATATTGTTAATAAGTGATGATAATGATTTCAGCAGAAGCCTGAAATCTTCGCATTTATGAGACCAAGGCAGGAAGATAACAAGTTCAAGACCAGTCTGGGCTACAAAGTGAGACTCCATGGCAAATAAAAATCAAAACCAACTAGCCAAACAATAACAACAGCAACAGCAATAGCAATATCAACAACAACAACAACAAAACAGTAATAATGGGCTCTCTGCTTCCTTGACCTGACAGTGGTGACAACCATCACTTGTGTTCTCCCTCCCATTTACTCCTTATTCATTTCCCACAAGGTATTTATGACAAGCACTACTTTTCAACAGAATGAACGGAAGCAGGAGAGAGGAGCCATTTGTCAGAGCACAAGATATGGAGAGTGGGAAGGGGTGGTGGGGGATGGGATTCTTTTAAGGTCTCCAAAAATTGGGAGCCAGTTCCTTTAAAAGTCCTACCACAACAACTAGCACCAAATCAAAAACGGTCTGCTCTCTGTGACTTTCCTGCCCTGTACCATCCTTGGTCCCTGTTGGTCACTCCACCCTGAGTGCCCACGGCACTGCACAGGATGCCATTTTGTGTGTGTGTGTGTGTGTGTGTGTGTGTGTGTGTGATTTCTTTCATCAATCTCTCATGCTCCTCTCCACTAGGAAGCAGTATCCTTGGAGACAGGAGTTGTCACTCCATCCCTGGGAGCTTCCACGGGCGTCTTACGTCATGTGAGATACCATAAATGTAAGTTCTGATGAGTGAAGTAGGAGAGTAAGGCCATGTGAACATGGAGAAGAAAAACTAGGGGCCAAGGCCACCAGGTCCTGCCTGCTGCCCACCCCAACCCCATCTTTCAAATAAAGCTCTGGGCTCTCCTGCTTTCAAACCACGTTCAGAAGGTGAGGGTATATACAGGAAGAGGCTTCAGGAAGCTGGCTTTCTCTGTAATTCCTATTTTTAAAGAAATGGTGCTATACTCAAAGGATAAACAGGCTGAGAAAGAAGTTATGGAAATGACACCCTTCATAATAGCCACAAACAATATAAAGTATCTTGGTGTGACTCTAACCAAACATATAAAAGATCCGTATGAGAAGAACTTTAGGTCTCTGAAGAAGGAAATCGAAGAAGACCTCAGAAAATGGAAAAATCTGCCATGCTCTTGGATTGGCAGGATTAATATAGTTAAAATGGCCATCTTTCCAAAAGCAATATACAGATTCAACGCAATCCCCATCAAAATCCCATCTCAGTTATTAGAGTTAGAAAAAGCAATTCTCAAATTCATCTGGAATAACAAAAAACCTAGGATAGCTAAAACTATTCTCAACAGTAAAAGAGCTTCTGGGGAAATCAATATCCCAGACCTCAAGCAATACTACAGAGCAATACTGTTAAAAACTGCATGGTATTGGCACAGCAACAGACAAGTGGACCAGTGGAACAGAATTGAAGACCCAGAAATGAATCCACACACCTATGGTCACTTGATCTTCGACAAAGGAACAGAAAACATCCAGTGGAAAAAAGATAGCCCTTTCAACAAATGGTGCTGGTTCAACTGGAGGTCAGCATGCAGAAGAATGCGAATTGATCCATTCTTATCTCCTTGTAGTAAGCTCAATTCCAAGTGGATCAAGGACCTCCATGTAAAACCAGACACACTGAAACTAATAGAAAAGAAACTGGGGAAGACCCTGGAGGACATGGGCATGGGGAGAAGTTCCTGAATAGAACACCAATAGCTTATGCTCTAAGATCAAGAATTGACAAATGGGATCTCATAAAATTACAAAGTTTTTGTAAGGCAAAGCACACTGTCAAAAGGACAAAACGGCAACCAACAAACTGGGAAAAGATCTTCACCAACCCTACATCTGATAGAGGGCTAATATCCAATATATACAAGGAACTCAAGAAGTTAGACCCCAGGGAATCAAATAACCCTATTAAAAATGGGGTGCAGATCTAAACAAAGAATTTTCACCTGAAGAAATTCAGATGGCGGAGAAGCACCTTAAGAAATACTCAACATCATTAGTAATTAGGGAAATGCAAATCAAAACAACCTTAAGATTTCACCTCACACCAGTCAGAATGGCTAAGGTTAAAAACTCAGGAGATAGCAGGTGTTGGCGAGGATGTGGAGAAAGAGGAACACTTCTCCACTGCTGGTGGAATTGCAAGATGGTACAACCGCTCTGGAAATCAGTCTGGCAGTTCCTCAGAAAACTGAACATGACACTACCAGAAGACCCTGCTATACCACTCCTGGGCATATACCCAGAGGATTCCCCAGCATGCAATAAGGACACCTGCTCCACTATGTTCATAGCAGCCTTATTTATAATAGCCAGAAGTTGGAAAGAACCCAGATGTTGTTCAATGGAGAAATGGATACAGATATTGTGGTATATTTACACAATGGAATACTACTCAGCAATTAAAAACAATGAATTCATGAAATTTGTAGGCAAATGATTGGAACTGGAAAATTTCATCCCAAGTGAGGTAACGCAATCACAAAAGAATACACATGGAATGCAGTCACTGATAAGTGGCTATTAACTAGCCCAGAAGCTGTGAATACCCAAGACACAAATAGCATATGAAATGACTCCAATGAAGAAGTAAGGAGAGGGCCCTGATCCTGGAAAGGCCTGATCCAGCATGGTAGGGGAATACCAGGACAGAGAAAAAGGAGGGAGGTGATTGGAGTATGGGTGTAGAGAAGGCTTATGGGACATATGGGGAGGGGGGAAGTAGGAGAAGGGAAAGCATTTGGAATGTAAACAAAGAATTTAGAAAAGAAAAAAAGAAAAAAAAAGAAAAAAGAAAAGTGAAGTTATTTCAGAAAAAACAAGAAATGAAACTCAAGACATTTGCGATTCCTCAGTGCACCTAACTCAGAACATGCTGAAGAGGGTTAGTGCCTGGGTCTAGCCTCTGGAAGGCCACGGGGTGTGGTGAGGCACTGGGCTTCTCCCTCCCAGATCTCAGCCCCCTTGATGTTCTTTCCCTACAGCCCTTCCTCCATATTGACTCTCGGAATATTACTGGATATTTGAGAAAGCCCTGGCGGATGCCACTTAAAGACTAAACAGTGTCCCTCAAAGAATTTTGGCAACAAGTCTAGAAAAGTAGGTTCTGATTTTGAAAGACCACATGGCAGAATTAATTCCTTCAAGTTAATTCCACAACTCAAGAAGAACTGTGTCTTAGTGGGGACAATGGGGACCTGAGGCTTGTGCCTCTTTCATTATAGTGATTCAAGTGGTCTGATCTTTCTCCATGGGGAGTCATCCGTAGGTGGGTGGGGACAAGCCATTAGCAAGTAGTTCTTATGGGGTCCTTAGTAGCTCTCAAGAGAGGATTACTATAAAGGCCAGAGTTTGGTGCCACCTGGCTCTCTGTTTTCTGGCTTGGGATATGATCATTTGCCCTTAGGTCTTCACATAATGAGTGAGAGAAGAGAGGAGCTGGGCCCTGGAGCCTCCACCATATGGACCATTTAAACCTTTGCTATTTTATAACTAGCCTGCTTTAGGTACTTCGTGATAGTAATGAAAAAGCCAACAGACACACCCTGCACCTTACATGCCCACTGAACATCCCAACAAAGGGCCCTGAATCCAGGTGAGCCTGCCACCATGTCAAGTCAGGAAAAAGAACCTGAGTATGAAGGAGAACAAAGAAAGAGGACCAGCAAGATGGCTTCGTGCTTAATGGTTGTGACCAAGTCTAATCCTCTAGATCTCGGGAACACACAGTAGGAGAGATAGACACCTACAAGTTTCACTGTGACTGCCTATGTGCCATGCCCATATATATGCACACATACACACACAAGGCATAAATACATGTAATTTAAAAGGAGGAGGAGGAGGAGGAAGAGGAGAAGAAGAAGAGCAACATTAATAACAGTAACAACCACCCCCACCCGGTTCGTGCTTCCCCAGGGCCTGCTCTTTGTTAAGACTGGTGCTTTGCCAACAAAGGAACTGAAGAACCAAAGTCATTACATAGGCTCCCCATCCCTTGCGTAAGGAAGATATGGTGTAGCTCCCCACTTGTCTGATCCCTTCAGAATCCACAGCTTGCTTCATTGCCCTTTGAAAGCAATGCTGACTGAGATGGTGGCCAGCCAAGGCCACGGGCAGACATTCTATTCTCAAGACAGGCCCCAGTGCCGGGAAACAGCACAAGAGATTCTGCAGAGTCTTATCTTTAAGAACACACTTAAAGTCACTTGCCCCAAATCAGATTTGCATAGCTCCACTAACACAAGCCAAAAAGGCACTGGGTTATTTGAAGATAATTTTGTTAAAACTTTGATGACATAATAGTACATTTCCCAGCATTTGCTGAATGATTCCCAAATTGTGTGTGTGTGTGTGTGTGTGTGTGTGTGTGTGTGTGTGGTGTGTCCCTTTCCTGGTGCTGACAGCTGCATCCTTGTGTTTCCAGTGATGGTCCCACTGGTATACCGGTTTCCTCAAGACCCAGATTCAGTTCTATGACATCAACTTTTGATTGGTGACTTCTGTCCTATATGCAATAATGCCCTTGAGAGTTGAAAGACTGTGTGTGTATGTGTGTGTGTGTGTGTGTGTGTGTGTGTGTGTGTGTGTGTGCAGCACCCCAAGGCAAAGGTCCCCAAGTCAAATGGGGAAAAATCTCTGGTCATTGTACTATTAGCCTCAGTTTACCAAACAGGGCACTGTCCCTGCATAGGCTGCACTCTGGACAGAGCAAGGAGGAGGCATGTCAATGAATCCCTTCTGATTCCCCATCTCTGAGGCTGATGCAGGATCAGAAAGATGATTCTGAGGATGAACCAGGCTCTTCTCCCATCTGTCAAAAAGAACCCTTTCACAGGGCTAGGGCAGACTTGTAGAATTTTATATATAGAAGATCCTTACAGGGAAGCCTGGCACGAAACAGAGCTTTTCTCACCTATTTTTAAAATCAGACCTTTTAAAAATCTCATCATCCACTTGTCCTTTGGATTGGTTTGCTCTTTCCATTTAGTCACTCCCTGAGGTTGGAATGAGCATCTGCTACACTCGAAGTCCTTGACAGTGCGACAAGAACTCCACCCATATGAGGACACAGCTCCTTCCCCCAAGTGTCACAGTCTGCTATGGAACACAGATAAGACAAAAAGAAACTCCCAGTCCAGTATGTAAATAATGTAATTGCAACATCTACAGGTCACCAAAGATGATGCCTAAGCAATGGAAAACCACAAGACAGAATAGACTAGACAAGGAGTCATGCACCCACCGAGGGTTTCCTGGCCTGCACCCACTTAGAGCTCTCCAGCCTTTTCAATCCACCCACCCAAAGGTTTCATAACATTCAAGACCTAGATTCAGTTTTATGATGTCAACTTTTGATTGGTGGCTTCTGTCCTATATGTAGTGATGCCCCTTAAGAGTTGAAAAATTGTGTGTGTGTGTGTGTGTGTGTGTATGTGTGTGTGTGTGCGCACGCGCGCGTGTGCATGCATGTATATCCAATTATTCCCTAATATGTATTTATGAGTTTCCATATAAGAACACTGTGCTTCAGTCATAGGACCTGTGCCCCTCCCCCATGCCACCAGCTTAGACAACAACCAAGCTCCCCTGAGCTGATGAGGCCATCTTTGTGTTACCAACCTGAAGTCAGGTGCCTTGCATAATTTTTAGTACTTTCTTATAACAAATTTTTTAATCCCTCTAATAAACCAACCTACATAAGCATAAACATTCCCATATCTACACATGAACATGCACACATATGCATACACATACACAGAGAGAGAACACTGTGTGCAAACACTGTGGGAGAACTAGATAGACATGGGCTTCCCAGAGGGTCCACTTCACTAGGCCTCCATCTGTCAGCATTGTAGAGGCCCAAATACTTCCTCATCCAGAAAGTTCTTTGGAGGAGCCCTTTGGTGGAAGATTAGACCCGGAAAGGACAAGTGGGGAGGCCACGTGTGCTCTTAGATGTAGCAATGGCAGCAAAGAGAGAGATGATGGTCCCACCCCAGCTCAGAACCGTTTTCAGTTGGAAGGTCTTCAAGGACTGGATGGACATCTGGAGGGTGAAGAAGGAGGCTCTCCAGCACTTATGAATCTCATCCCAGCTGGCTCCTGTGCCACCAAGCTGGCCTGCTCCTCCCCCCCACCCCCCAGTAAACAAAATAAACATTTAAATAAACAAATGGTTCTTTCTCCCACCCCCAGTTTTAACTCTGAGATTTAATTACCAGAATTGAGGAGTCTGTATCTAACAATGTCTTAGTCATCCAATCTACCCTCAAATTCTAAGCCCTTTTGGAGGTTCCTAAAAAGCCATCACCTGGGTTATCTCATTCGTTCCCAGCTGAGGCAGAACGGCAGCTGTGAGTTCAAGATGTTCATTAGGGACCTTTAAGGTGGCTGATGCCCAACATGTTCCTGAAGATGCTAAAAGGGTAAGTATGATATTTAGCACACTGCTTAAGAGCTGGGATTCTAAAATGGTCATCAGGGTCTCAGACTTTAACTCCTCTACTACTAGCAAGTTGTGTGCTTACAGGCAAGTCACTCAACCTCTATAAGCCTCAACTGTTGACTGTATGTGGGAGTCACATGCATACTCTCCCTGGACAATGGGCTGGAAGAAGGAGGGTGTGTTGCCAGGGGCTTACAGCTCTGAGCAGATCACCTGTAATCCCAACTCAGCACCCCAAAGAATGACTAGATTGGGAAGTCAGAACTTACTTGACAGGTTTTCCTGGGAATCCTGTTAAGGGAGGCAGTAGGGAGGGGGTGACTTTCAGATTGTCCCCTTGGTTCCTTTTTAACAAACCACTCTGAATGACAACTGCAGTTACCTTTATTTAATCACTCCACAGACTCCTCTGTGAAAAGTGGGGTAATTAGGCCCAAAATATATCACCCAGAGGCTTATTTTAACTACCCGAAATAAAAGCTAGATCCCAGTTTCAACAGAATTACCAGATCGCTTTCCTTCCCAGAACTCCAGGCAAAGTGGGCATGTTCTCTGGTTGATTCTTGCTGTAGGGTAACTATCCCCAGCCTGGCTGAGGCAAGGGAAGGGACCAGCCTCTGGGATAAACAGGCCTGCAAGTTTGCCTTGGTCTACAAACCTCAGGTGGGAGGGTGTCTCCCTAGGAAGAAAACTCTGGTGACACTGTTCACACCCTTTCTCAGTGACACTTGCTGTGTGACTGTAGATATAGTATTTCCACCCTCTGACTCACAGTATAAGGTCTAGCCTTAGACAGAACACAGGATTTACACACTACAGGGTCAAACTTCCTTGTTGTATGTGCTAATTAACATCTCTGAAGGGAACACTTGATGTCACAATATGGGTGGCAGCATCTCCTCTGTCTGATGGCTACAGAAAATCAAAGGGCATCTTATATATTGGATGCAAACACTGGATACGAACACGGCACATTTCACATAGGAACAGTTACTAGGTAAAAATCCCCAAGATTATTTCTTTTTTGCCATTCATCCAAATCAGCCTTCATAAAGGAAACAAAGAAGAAAATATTAGCTATATAAACACTTAGACTAGGCCAGAATGGAAACACCAATAATTGCAGTCAATGTGAAATATTTATAAACATCTTCAATATATCCCGGTTGACCAGTTCACACCAGGACAGACGTGGCTAATCAATTCGGTTCTTCCCACTGAGTCAACATAGAGCTCCTGCAATCATTCTCACGACAGTGTTTCAGGTAGACATCACCAATGAGCAAGGGTAGGCATGCGTAGCCCAGTCTGCTTTATGACCCTGACTCGGAAGCTAGTGAAACAAAAACCAAGGTTTAAAGATGTTGAGATGCTGTTACAGCATTTTGATAATTCTCTGCAGAGGGAATGGAGCCCTACTCCTTTCTCCCTGTCCCCTTTAATCAAATGCCACCCCCTTTCACCATCAAAGCCAAGCTCCTTGGTAATTCAAGGATTACAGTAAACAATGTTAACTGTCCGATTAGAATCTGGCAGAGAGAAATGGAAATGCATCAGGCCTTCTGTGTCCTTAAGTTTGGTTTTTATAGACTTTCCTCTGTCTGTTTGTCCTCTCCAACAATCCATTGTTTAGACAGGTGATTTACAGAAAATTGGCATTGGCTGTCTCTAGCAAATGAGAATCACAATGTTCTGAGCCAAAGGAGCCACTGTCTGCCCCATAGAAAGAGGCATGCTGCAATCCCACCTGCCTCCCTAGCCAAGGTCTTATTTGGGATTTCAGAAGCACTATAGTTGAATGGCAGGTGTCAAAAATTGATTGTTTACTATTCACAAGCAATAGAAACTAGCCAATAAAAATCATGTCTGGAAAATTAAAAATGATGGCTGGAATGGAGATGTTTCCTCATAGTCAAATCTCAATTTGAAATTAAATCAGAGCCTTGAGCACTAAGACAGGGACCCCTGACCCCTGAGCAATTACTTTCCACCATCTTTTTCTTTAGTTTGAAGTAGGTCTTTCAATTCTTGGAATTGCTAGAAAGGCCCCTTTTGTGAAATTGGAGCTGTCCTAAGAGAATCCCTTTTGGGTTTTCCTTCTACCACTTATTGTTCCCAATTCAATTCTCTCTTCATTGTAGTTAAATCAGAAAATGGGAGTCACCAAGACTAAAGGCTAGATTGCAACAGCACCTCCTCAAGGCTCTGGGACCAGACCAAGGGACAGAGAAATTAGGAACAAGCCAGCCTTACATCCCTCCCTTCCTCCCTCCCTCCCTAACATGTCACCAGTTGTTATTGAGAAAGCACACTTAGTTAAAAAGAAAAGACAATCTCAGGGCAGATGCACAGGTATGCCTCCTCTGCCTTCCAGGGAATGTTTCATTTATTCATTAGCTATGTTATTTACTCAGTAAGTGTGTACTGAATACTCACTCTTCACAAAGCATTCTGCTAAGGATAAAGGGACAAGTGGAACATCGTCTCTTCCCTCAGGGCTCTTCCAATGTAGAAGAGAAACAACCTCCGAGCCTCTTCTAAGGATAGCACAAGTTCTCACAAAATGCCAAAGAAACGTGTGAGTACTCTGTAGGTACATGCACTGGAGCAAAGTGTTGATAGGATGTGCTTGGATGTGTCTCACAGCAACAGCATGAAAATGTCTTAACCACTGGGCAGACAGATGCAACCTCTCAAACATCATATGACAACAGAGAGGAGCTAGGTTTAGCTAACAAACAAACAAACAAGACTAAAAAACAAAACAACAACAAAAGAGCAGAAGACGTGAAAAGGTCTCAGTAGACCTGCTCTGAGCCCTTAGGACTGATAAAGTTTGCAGTCTTGTTTATGCAAGCATGTGAGGATCCAGAGCCTTTAGTTGTGGTTGTAGAATGAGGCGTGGCACAGCCACTCTGAAGCACAGTTGGACAATTTCCTAGGAAAAAAAAATCTGTTGCTTCATCTATTCCACTATGAAATTGCTACTCAAGAGGAGTCAAAATATGTTCACACTAAACCTATAAACAATACCACAGCAGCAGCATAATCCACAATAGCTCAAAGCTGAGGACAGTCCAAAATCCCACCAAGTAGTATGTGGATAAGAAAACATCATGTTCATATAATATTATCCAGTAATAAAAAGGGACAGAGCACGGCATGTCGTCAAATATGGATAGACTACAGAACATGCTCAGGAAAGAAGTCAGGCATGAGAAATCAAACTTGTGTGATTATTCCTTATGGAGTCTCCCAACAAGGCAAATGGGAACAGATAGTTGCTTGGGAATAGGGAAAGGATGGAGAGTGACCTCAAAATAACCCAGGGTGGGGAAGGAAATGACCCAGACTGAGTTACTGTGAAGGCCATACAACCGTACAAAAGTGCTAGGACTCATGAAAACTAGTCTTCTTGATGGTTACATGTTCTAGGCAGGGCAGCTTCTAAGGGAGTGTGTCTATGCTGGACCTTAAAAGTTAGGCAGGAGGTCACCAGGCTGAGAAGGCATAGAAGGACATGGTAGATAATACAAGATGCTCAGGCAGTACAGAAACGAGAGCACTGGATGTGTGTGGGAAATACCCAGACATACACCTTTCTGGACATTTAGACAGAAAGTAAGATGAAAGTCTGAAAGAGTAGTTGAGGCCACAGCAGATACTAGAAGATAAGACTGATCTGAATGCGTTTATGAGCCATTTTATAGGCAGTGGGGAAACCATTGAGCAATGGAGAATAGGGGCATGTCCTGGCAAAGAATGTCAGACAGCAAGAGGAACCTGTATTAGAAAGTCCAGTCATTAAGGCAGAGCATCTAAGAACGGACCCATAAAGGAGGCAGGAGTGAATGAGAACCACTCCTCCATCACTTGCTGGATGATGATGCAGATGGACAGAGATTCATTGGAGCAGATAGGAAGGAAAATAACAATAGACACCACTTACTTAGCACTTTCTACAGTTCATACCCTGCTCTAAAGAACTGCTGCTCTCAAGGAAAGGTAGGGAGTTAAGAGCCTACTATATACAGAATGAGCCAAATGGATTGATGATCACCTTCAGATTCATTCCAAAGAAAAGGAATAAAGATTAGGAAGGTCATAAAATGCTTATCTAAGGTGCGCTCCGGGAGCCACACATGGGAGGCTTCTAACTCAGTAAGAAATGGTGGTACTTCAGCTCTGGAAGGATGGTAAGTAAGAAAAATGACAAACTGTTTGCAAGACTGTGCAGCCCAGGGAGGTAGGAGATCCTGGCACTGCAGGAATCTGTGGCCACCACCAAATCCTCATCTGTCTGTCTGTCTGTCCGCCCGTCCATCCGTCCATCCATCTATCTATCTATCTATCTATCTATCTATCTATCTATCTATCTATCTATCTATCTATCTATCTATCTATCTATCATCTATTTATCTATCTACTATCTGTGAATCTTTGCATGATGGAGGATGGAATCATAGACCTCACACATACCAGGCTCATTCCAAGCCCAGCCTTGCTTCTTTAAATGCATATGACACATAATAATTAAACAGGCTTAGAGAGTAAGTAAACATGTGTAGAAAGGAGTAGACAGAGCCAAATTCATGGAGGACTGGAACACTCAGGCTCCTTTTAGGGACCACAGTCTCACCAGCCACCATTAGAATATATGTGATAATTTGGGCTCTGTATCCATGAGGCAGGCTGTCTTTAGATAATCTCAAACATGGTTCTTACCACACTACAGTGAAGCAGAGATGCCAGTGTGCTTCTGGAAAGCTGAGTCTCATTGTTAGAGAATCATGCAATTTGTCAGTACTTAAATGTTAGGAAATTTTGCCTACAGTATATCTTAATTACAACTTTTCAATTCATATATTTTGATTATGCTTTTACCTCTTCCTATCCTTCCCAGACTCTCCCCACCTTCCAATTTCATGTGCTTTATCTCTCTTTCTTATAAAAGAAAGAAGATCAAAACATACATTCGTACAGACAGACAAATAAATATGCTAAAACAAAATGGAACTAAGCCATCCCCCAACCTCCCCCCACAAACTTACGGAGTTTGTTTTGTGTTGGAAAACAACTGGGCAATGTGCAGTGTGTAAATGAGAGACTGAAGCTCTTATCCCAAATGAGATGGCATCATCAAACTTCTACCCCCAAGGTTCAGGGACCTGAATATATGTGTGGGAGAGGAGGTGGAAAGACTGTAGAAGCCAGAGGTGGTAGAGGATTGCAAGGAAACAGTGTCCTCTGGATGAAACAGGACTGGTACTCATAGGAACTCACGAAGACTGTGGCAGCACAGGTTCAGGCCAGCCAAATCTCAGCATTGAAAGGGAGAAGTAGACACCAAGTCCCACCCCAATCCAAGTATTTGTAATTGATCACCTGCTAGGAAAGGGAAAAATCAGTTTTCTCCAGTGGAAAGTCACTGGATGTATCAACCACACTGCAAGGCTGGCCCCATACTCAAGAGTAGTTAGCCAACACAAAATGTACAGAATGATTTTTGTCTTAATCTCAAGGAAGTGAGAATTCTGTTAACTACTATGATCCTATCAAATACCAAGCAGTCAATCTGAGCACTGGTCTTTACATCCTTCTTCATCTATCCATTCATTCACGTCTTCATTTAGTATTTATTTGAACATCTACTATGTTGGGTGCTGTTAGGAACTCAAAAACACAGCAGGAATTTTTTTTAATCATTTCTCTGGACTCTCATTCTCACAATGAGAACAAGACAATAATCAAATAAAGCCCAGAGGAGACCTGCTGAGAAAGACAAAAAAAAACCCCAAAAAACCAAGAAACAAAAACATGTTATAGCTTTTGAAGCAGGTGGAGGGATCTCAGTGCTATAGACTGGCATCAGGACCAGGAAGCCTCTCTGATTAAGTGATTCCTGGACCAATATGATTACACTGAGAGAACTAGCCTTGCAGATACCAAATAGAATTCGGTTTATGTGTGGGAGGAGCACTTAAAGGAATGACCAGGGGACAAGAGTTTATATTTTCTCCTGCCTGAGATGAGAAACTGCCAGCAGGTTTGGGCAGGAGAGCAGCCTGGCTAGGGGTGGTCGTGGTCAGGAACTCAAAGGTTAGGCCCTTATTTAGGCAAGATGGGGAGATATCACACTGTTGGAGGTTTGTTTGTTTGTTCATTTTGTTTGTTTTGGATGGAGGACATTCACCCATGGAACAGCAATCTTCCCTGCTTCGGAATAGTGTTTAATGCAGAAAAAAAAATTACCCTCAAATTAGCACTGACCTGGGTACACCAGAATGCAGTAAAGAAAACGCTGACATGACCACCCCATGGTTCGGTTAAGGGGAAGGTTTTCGTTGTAGGTAAGAAAGAGAAAATATCTAGAGGCGTTTAGAAGAGTTCAAAGCAGAGAGAAAGAGAAGCCAAGATGACCAGATCAGGCTAGGGCTCTCTGCAAGAGGAGGAGGGAGGGTAGGTGTAGGGAGGAGGAAATCCTTGTCCTTATAAAGAATATCTGGGAGGAGGGAAGTCTGGTGAAGTGATCCCTGGGGAAGGGATGCTGGGGTGGGGGGATTGAAATGTAAAGCAAGTACTTGTGGGTGGAGCCTTAGGGCTCTGGAGGCCAACATGGACTTTGATTTGGATCCACCAAGGGAAGATGTCAGTGGAGCCCTGTGTCTCTTCTGCCAGAGGTAGGTGGGGGATGACACCTCTGGGCAGATAAGGAGCAGTTTCACAGTTCCTAACCACCAGAAATCCTCATATTGTCCTTGTGTCTGAATATATGGACTGCCTGGCGGGCTGCAGAAGAAGACCTAGCACTGTCAGGGTTCACACAATGAAGACACTTAGAAAATCAAGCCCTTAGAGCCCTGAACTAAGCAACACTTAAGTATGGCCAAGCAAAAGAGTAGACAGGGATCTGGACCATTCTACCTTATTCTCTTATAAAACCCCTCCCTCCTCTCTGTTTACTAGTGACACCCAACTCCTGTTGGTACATCTCTACTTTGATATACCACAAGCAGTACTTTATTTTGACAACTCGAGCTAGTGTTCATGTTTTCTTAACCCAATCCTTCATGCTACAAATGAAGCAATGACCAGTGCTGGCATTCAACCAAGGCCTCCAGGAAACACCACTCTGAAACTTGGAAGACTTTAAGGTTATTCGACAGGAAGAAGGGTTTACTCACAATCAAAGCGTGATCTCGGCCCATTGTGATGACTGTCCGGTTCACTGTGCGAAGCAGCTGGACCATGATCTCTTGGATGTGGTCGTAAGTGAAGGCCTACAATGCATTGGGAGACAACACTTAAAATTCTAATACAGGATCGGATCACTCTTCCAAAGACACAGATAGTAGTGACCAGATGTAGATCGTGGGCCCCACAAACTGTCTGGTTCCATCAAGCCATTACAGACATCAGTCTTTCTCTGGACATGTGTCCTCCACTCTCCATCCCTATGTCCTTCCAAGGCTCAAGGGTATGAGGGACAGGGAAGCTCTCTCCTGACATGGTTATTTCTACAATTCTTTTCCCTGACTCATCACTTCCTATAGCTTGCATCACATAAACAGGCCATTCCTGGTTACAGCACGAAATGGTTACAGTACTTACTAAACACCTGGTACTCAGCTAAGCACTTCACCCATTTTCTCATCAACATAAGCAACAGTATGATCACCACTATTCAAATGACCAGATAGAAGATGCTCAGAAAAGTGAAGTAACTTTTATCTGGGGGTTACCCAGCAAAGAAGTCAGAGGGAGGGATTGAATCTAGCAGTCTGCTTCTCAAACCTGCCTCTTTTTCACACTCTCAAGCAACAAGGACAGGATCTCGAGTTACTGCTGAGGCTTCATTAGTCTTGCCCATCTGTCAAGATGAATATAGTGTCTGTTTTCAATTGGGCAACTTCTAGCCCCTTCCGAGACATCTGATCTTTCCTCTTTTAGAATATCTTCAATACTACATATTCGTTACTCTTTTATCTTTTCTTCATTCCTTTTACAATTGCATCAAATTTATATAATGGCCTCCACTCAGCGTACTATTCCCCAGGGCTGCATTCCTTGCCTTACCAAAATAGATATTGAATGTACCCCTTTCCTCTAGACCTCCTGACCCTGGCTTCTTTTAAATGTCCACTCCTTTTTAGTCCAAAGAGCATCAATTAGATTGTTCAGGAAGTTTGGTATTTAAAGCATAAAACTGTGACATTCCTTCTCATTTTCTCTGAAAGTCCACACTGTGGAGACTGTCTAGGAGAGTGTTTTGTGATCAGGTGGACTTGACTTTGGGCCCCACCTCTCCTAATCTGAGCTGGGTGACCTTGGGCAAATTGTTTTTCCTCTCTGTGTTGTAGCTTCTGTATGTGTGAATGGGGCCAATGCCAAAACTGATTTGAGGAATCAATTAGGGACCAAGGTAAAGCTCTCCTGTCCCCAGAGTCCCGGAGTGTTCACCTACAACAAGAGCTGAGTGGTTCCTGCACCTCAACATCCTCCCTCCCCCCATTGCATCCATATCCCTGGCCAAGCTTACCAATTCCCTGCACGTACCAGAAAGTGAAGTCTGAGGCAAAGCATAATATAAACCCTGGCTGATATGGAAATGTCACCCAAAGAATGTATAGCTTATATGCAAATGGAAAACTTTCAAGATGATAAACCTGTGCTAAGCTGTAAAAGTGCAGCCACAAATCAGCCTCTCTTAATTGCTCCATGCCAGGCAAGAGGAGGCTAACCCAACAGAAGTGTCTTCCAGGCCCAGGCTAAACGGTGACTTGTAATTGAAATGACAAAATCAGTCTTCCCATTATGGCCCAGGCAAAGAAATTAATCCACCCAACCTAAACACATTGCAAATTGCAGTGATATTTTTTTCCTTTTAATAATCGTAGACTATGATATCTGGAAGGGACTCTAATTGTTCTTTCCTGCATAAGGCCAGTAAGAAGAGGAAGAGAGCTGACGGTGGATCAGTTGGGGGGAGGCCAACCCATCTTCTTGATTCACCCCAAGCCCTTAGTGTTTTGAAGTATGGAACAGTATTCCACAATGACTGGTTTGTCTTGTCACCTCTGGGGTAAGTTTTAGTAAGAGAAGCCAGACCTGGTGTTGAATCACCGTCTGGATCCAGCTGTCAGAGTGGTGTGCTCTTTGTTCTTTCTTTTAATCTGTCTGTTGAAACTAACTGAGAAATCCTCCTGCGATGTGACAGTGTTCCATGCTGCTCTTTCATTCATGTAAACACCCCCTTTAAAGGGGGGAATCCTCTCAGGTCAGAGCAGGCAGGAAGTCAACAGCACCTAGTCCGGTATTTTGTAAGACTGCTTTGTTTTCCTTGGTTTCTAAGGTAAGTTATATTTATGGTGAATGTGCAAGAAAATAAAAAAAAAAAGCACATACACACCCCCCAAAAACTTGAAAAGAGAGTAAAATAAGGATGACATCACATTTTAATAGAACATTTCTGATAAAAATCAACTGAAGGGCCTCCTCTCTTGGGAAATGCAGTTTTGACAGACTGTCCCACAGTTGATTAGACATCAAAAGTTTATATCTCTGCAGAGCTAGAGAATTCCACAGGGTTGAGAGGTCGCTGTATGAAAGATAGTATTTGGTATTGGTTCATTGCTTTGGAAAAGGATCTGGCTTTATTACTCTGTTCTGACCCCACCTGTCTAGACCTGCTGGCAATGTTCTGTCTCTTCTCTCACAAAAGATCAGTGCTTATATTTTTTCCCTAAAGATTTATTTTATGTCTGTCTGTGTGGATGTGTGCGCTGGTGCCCTGGAAGGCAGAAGAGGGTGCCAGATCCCCTGGAGCTGTACTAATAGGTGGTCATTAATCACCCTAGTCAGTAGGGATGCTGGGAACTGAACCCTAGTTCTCTGAGTAAGCAGGGAGTGCTCTTAACCACTGGGTCATCTCGCCAGGCACCAAGGTTTATACACTTTTAGGCAGCTCATTTGTTATCAGTGAAGTAAAACCTTGACACATGTCAGGTTATAATTGGATAACCTGATTTTTTTTAATGCGTTGAGAATTCTATCTTGACACAAGAGATGTTGAACATTTACAGTAGGTAGCTATATAGAATATTGTCAGTTTTTATGAAAATTATAAACATAAGTGGTTTTTAGACTTTCCAAAAAGTTCATTTAAAACAAGACAACAAAATCCTGGTTCTCTCCTTCACCACAGAATCTTTAATCCTCCAGTTGCTGGAGTTGTGACTCTGGGATTTATGAGCATGTCATCAATGGCAGGTTTACACCATTCCATTTCAAAACAGTTTATTCCACCCACTTTGTGGCTACATAAACTGAGGACGTGACTGCTCCAGTGTACTGTTGAGGGGAAGGATTTTACTGTAGGTATGAGGGAGAGCACAGCCAGAGACATCTGGAAGTCCAGAGTAGGGAGAAATAGAAGTGAACTGAACATGGCCAGCAAACTGGGGATGGGAGAGAGTGAAAGGAAGACAAAGAGAAATGGGATGGGAGGGGGAGGGAACTAAGCAGTAGGGACCAAGACAGCACATGGCCAAAACTGGCCAAAACGGCAGGGTTGTCAGGGACAGAAAGCTGGGAGAAGGGAAGTCGGTGAGCTGGAGAAGTTTGTGGTAGGGAGCAGGGTGGGAAGTTCTGAGAAGTCTATGCTAGCATGGACTCTGAAGCAGGTATTTGGGATGCTGAGAGAAGCAAGGAAGGCAGCATGGGCTTGGTATGCTGACAGGCTCCGTTTGTCCGGAGGCTCTCCTGAACCTGACAGTGGCGTTCCATGTTCAGTGTACCGAAAGCTTGAAAGTTTACTGCTTCACTCTTCCTCATCAGGCCCACGTCTCCTCCCATTTCTACTTTTGACCATGAGAGTATGATTATGGTTTAATCAATATTTAATATTTAAATGGTTTGAACACCTAAATATCAGTTCATCTGAGCTGTAAGCCATGATAAATTCTCATTTCTTCATGTGTATATGACATATGTGTTTATATATGTCTATCTGTATATAAATGCATATATGTGTGTACATATATATGTGCATACATGTGTATCTATGTGTTTGTGATGTATGTATGCACATATGCATGTATGCATTGGTATGTGCATGCACATATGTGCTTAGTCTTTATAGTGGCCAGAGGTTTCCTCAACCACTTTCTACTTTATTATTTTTCTACTTTGTTATTTGAGACACTGAATATTCTCTCACTGAATATAAATGTTTTCCACTGAAACCAAAGTGCTTCTGGGATTTTCTGTCTTTCCCTATCCCACCTTCAAAGGCTGGAGTTAGAGACAAGATTAAAGACAAAGATATATACACACATACAGATAGATGATAGATAGATAGATAGATAGATAGATAGATAGATAGATAGATAGATAGAGTTATAGGTGTGTGTGTCATTAAATCTAAATGTTGGTGGGGGAGGCAGAGAAGGAGAGGGAGAGAGAGGAAAAGGCGAGGGAGAGAAGCGGGGGAGGAAGAGAAAGAATAAACACCTCTTTTGCCCTGGAACACAGTTGTAATATGGCTGCCAGCATTTTCTTTAACCTCTCCAATTTCACTCTTATCTTGGAGAATCATAAACATTTACCTGGAAAGAAAATACTTAACTTTGAAGAGATAGTAATATCACCCAGCACAGACTCACACCCTTGCTCCTGTTAGCCACTAGAGATATTTTTTCATGAATTTGAGGTTTGATTCGGTTGTCTATCTTTCTTCCTCCTATTTGAATTAGATCCTATCTTAGATGAGTTTGCTGCACCGACACCTGACTTGAAAAAGCAAGCTTCAGTAGCAGAAGGAGTGCAGTGGTGCCCAGGGCCAAAGCAGGCAATATTGTTACATCCTGTCATTTCTGCCTCTAACACAACACAGGATGACAGCCCATTTTCTGGATAACATTTGGGCAATACCTTCCTGAAAACTGTGACGGAATTAGCTTTTCTCTGGGAAGAGAAATCTAGAGTCAGGAACAAGGGATGTGGACAAAGTGGGAAAAAAAACGATATGGGTTCTAATATATTGTTGTTGTCAGGTAACCTGGTTTGAGGTCTCACTGTGTAGCAAGGGCTATACTTGTAGATCTGGCAACTTGTTAAATGTCTTACTTTACTTAAGATAAGGCTCTCTACTCTGGCCCCAGGTGTCAAGCACCAGGATAAGTAGCTAATTCAATGATGATCTGAGAATAATCCTCTCGGGTACAAGCTCTGTTCTAGCTGGTTCAAGCTCTTTGAATGATTCAGAGTGTGACGACACTATTTTCAGTCCTCCAGGACTCTATTGCAGCTGTCTTTAATAGTGTGAGCAGTGCTGTGCAAAGACCGCATCTCACTGCAGACACTACAGAGATGCCACTAGGCATGCTCTCTCCTTGGTTGTCTCTGACCTAAATGATCTTGGCTCTCTGGGCTTCTGTTTCTTCGTCTCTGTTAGATACAATGCCAGCACACTGCCAGACTGTGCTGAGAAACTCTTACTAGTTCTAACCCTGATAGATAAGGCTTTCTGAGGTTTTATTTCATTGCATATTCTTCTAAGTACTTTGCGGATGTCAACTAAACCTACCACCCCTAAATGTAGGGCTTTTGCACCCCGGGATGTGGGTACCCACTTTCCTATGAGCTGGGAAATCCTGCAGGCACCTATGAAATGAAAGAAATGCTTCTGTATTCCAGATGTTCGGGTGAGAAAAATTAGACTTTGGATTTAGTTACACATTAGAGAAATGTTAATCTGAGTCCCAGTCTTAGCCTTCCCAATTCTAGTGCAGGCTTTGCCTGATCCCAGTCCAGGTTTACCCCCTCCAGTCCAGGCCTGCTTGATTCTAGTGCAGGATGGAAGCTGACCACTCCCCCCTCCCTAGGAATGTGTCTGTGAAGGGAAAGAACCTTCATAGAAACGAAGTCACTCTTCAAATCTATCTGAAGCACATTCCTAAGATACACATTTGTGTGCAAAACTGTTTGTGAACCATCTCCCTGATCATTATGTCCTTAGGGATCAAGTTGCATAACAGGTCCCAAGCCAGAAATCCTCTTTGATGCATGGTATCTAGCCCACACAATGGAATAGAAGGTAGAGACAGCTTGACTTGGAAAGAAACTCTGTAAAGACTGCAACCCACTGCCATATATATTTATCACTTTTAACCAAAAATTCTGGGAAAGTGCATGAAATTGTTAACACTGATGTCTGAGAAGGAGAAAGAGGGAAATATATGATATTAAAGGGGGAAAATGTATTGCTGTGGCTCATTGAAAAGTTTCACAATAATTAACCACTAGAAGAAAGAGAATTCTTTCTCAGTGATAGGGTAACAAAGAGCAGCCTGTACTGCTAGAAAAAAATGAACTCACAAGAGACAGAATGGATCCATCTCAGAGACTGCAGGGCTCTGTGGCAGCCCTCAGACTTCCCTTCAGGGCGGTGAAGTGTTGGGCGAGCCCTCCCTGACCATACCTGCTCTGAGACCTCCCACCCACCCGTGGCTGAGTTACAGCCGTAGCCCTGGTCCCACACACGGGTGGCTATTGTTAACATCTCTCGTCTGACAGGGGAACAAAGTGGAATGAAGTAACACGAGTTACCTTTCTTTTTTTTCTAAATGGCAGAACTCTGAAATGTTTTATTCCATTTACAAATTGCTTCTAACTTCCATTCCTGACAGAATAAAACAAAAAAACCTGCTTAAATCAACCGGGGTGGGGGAGAACACGACAATACCATCACTTTCAGCAACCATGAAAATTGCACTGTGCTTAGAGCAAAGAAACTGGTTTTATGCAGATCCCGTGCATTGTTTTTTGTTTTGTTTTGTTTTTGGGGGGGGGGGTTGAGAGCTTTTATTAAAAGCACACTGGAATCTCCAAGCTGCAGCCTAAAGAAAAAAATTAAAAATAAAATAAAATAAATCAAACCTTCCTTAAATGTATAATTCCAACATCTTAATGCTGATGAATGAATCCTGGAGGAAACCACCTATATACGGATGCACATCTTCGCATGTCTGACACGCTCTAATTTGTGCCCTGTTCTTCAAAATAAGAGTCATTTCTGGATGGCTGAATAAACGGATATGAGTAAAGACTAAAGCTAACACTTGTTAAATTCCGACTGCATTACAGGCAATAAGCTGTGGGTTCCATACTTATCTCAGCGCATCTTGACAGACACGCTGGAGCTAAGTACTATCCTATTTTAAAGTGTCAAATAGGACCCACTCTAGTCATTATCATTCAGGTTATACTGAGCATTTGCTATACACCAGACATTGTAGGTCCTTCACATGCACACTCTCTCTGAGTACTGAGAACAAGACTGCGTATCTGCTGACTGACTTTCACGGTGCAGGTGAAGAAAGAGAGAGATGCACATGGCTGGTGCACATACAGAGCTGTGGGTGACAGAGCAGCAGCAGAATCCATGCCTTTCTGGTTGCAAGTTTCTTCTGCTTCTGGTGCTACTAAACTATAACAATGTTTCACAGTTTATAATAGCCAAATGAACGAGCAAAGACTATGCTCCCAAACTGAAAAACTTATTGCAGCTGGGTATGGTGGTGTACACCTTTTATCCCAGGACTTGGAGGCAAAGGCAGGCAGGTCTCTGAGGGTTTAAAGCCATCCTGGTCTACATAGTCAGTTCCAGGATAGACCAGGGTGTATAGTGAGGCCATGTATAAAAGGAGGAGGAAGAGAAAGAGAAGGAGGAGAATGGTTGTCACCATCATCTTTTTAAAATTAGTGGCTTACACACAATAAGGAATGACAAGTATGACATGACCATGGGACTTACAACTCCAAACTGCTCTACCCTGAAAACAGGGTTATCAGTGTGAGCTTAACAAATCTGAGGATCTGCTTCTTGCTTTTTGGAGTTCCTTGGGCAAAGGAACTGGCTTAGACACACTTACTTTTGAAAACTTATTTCGCATGTATCAAGGCTACTGAAAAGAAATCCCCTCTAGTGCAAAGATGATCAATACAATCACATAAGAACTGACTCATAATTGAGTCTTAGCTAATGTCTTGTTCGTCTTTAAACAGTTACTTAAGCAATTGTTAGTTTTAATTATTAGTGTCAATTATTTGTTTCACATTTTGGCGCTAATTCACCATCTATGTCTAAATATTCTATGCTTCTTTATTTAAATTGTTCTCAAATATAAACTCTCAAAGCTTAAATGCAAACTGGATCAAAAGAGCCAATGGCCCTGCAGCCATGGGCTCCTCTGAGCTTTCTACCATAAAATAAAAAATGGGTCTCTGTAGGTTACTTGTAATAGTTCCAGAAACTTAGCAGAAATTGCATACTCATCCCTCATCAATATTCTTGCATGGGCTACTGAAAATGTCAAGACTCATTGGAAAGAGAACACAAGGAACAAGGAAACCCATTTAACTTTGCTAGTCAGGAAATTCAGAAGGGTGCTTATGTTGCCTTGATTTTTATTAATGCGTAAGCAAATTAATTAATCTTTAATGCATGCTGCTTGTTTGGTAGATGATATATTTGAAAACGTATGCATCCATGGGATCAGGATAACAAAAGGACTTCATGATGTTGAAGACCTTTGAAATGCCTCATCCAGAAAGCTATCAAAGATGGGCTGCCACGGCTCCACTTGCCATTTCCCAGTGGGTCTCCTGTCTCCCTTCAAAGCACCATCTTCCTTCTTTCTCCCCTTCACTGACTACTGAATCTCATCTCCACTCAGCTTCTCTTTTTGCCCCTTTTATCATTGTCTTTTGTCTCCACCCCTTCACACTTTTAGTCATACTGTAGTATCTGTGGGCATGAGCAATATCCCCCAATGTTCCAAACAGTTAGCTCTGATACCCGAGTTTCCATAGAGAGTATTGCACTCTTCACCCAAAGCTAACTCTCCTGTTCCAATGTAAGCACCTCTGAGGAGCAGGTTATAATCTCCCCCGCCCCCACCCACTCCTGCACACTCCTGAGCAAGCATCATCAGAAAATTCTTTTAAGAATATGAATTGGGTCTATGTCACTATTTTAGGTTCAACACCTAGCATGGGTAGCTTATGCATAATGAGTAATTGCTTGGAATTTTATCAAGGATATACAGATCATTTTTAATTAGGAGATCTACTAGGAGAAAAATAGTTATCGTTGAGAGATGTGGAGTGATTCTTTGAATGAGAGGATGGAATCAGAGTGAAGAATCTGGAAGCTTCTGGGTATAGACTTTTTTTTTTTTTTTTTTTTTTTTTTTTGGCTGCTCTTGACCGTACACAAAAGACTGAGGGAGAAACAGAGGAGTCTAAAATCAACACCATCTTCTCTCTGTCCTACAGTGAAAATACCCCTAATCATCCCAACATCCTTCAGGGACAGAACATAGGTATCAGCAACTCGTTCAGCAATGGCTGATAAGAGTTTCCACAGCAGGAACTCCGCAAATTAAAACCGTATGGGTCTCACATTTTACAACAGGCTCTTCCTACACATTTCTTCCAAGTTTGGCAGACAAGACTCCAAGTCGAGAGTCAGGGGACATCTCTATACCCAGGCAGAACTCAGTCCTCTCACTAACTAATCCAGTTAGGGATCGATTATGCCAGCGACTGTAGAGAAATTGCCAGCAACAGAGGCTTTAGAATCTGTGCCCTGAACTATTTTTCTTTTGCCAGGACAAGACTGAAGAAGGATGCCAATCTCAAGTGCGTAAGAAGTGGCCAGAAAAGGCCAATAAAGCTGAAGAACGGATGTTTTTCCTCTGCCCTTACACAAACACATCGCCATTGTTCTTTCTGTTCAGAATGGATGTAATTAAAGCCTTCCCCAGAAAGCCATGGCTATAAAGAACACCCTGTGCTACTGTGATCCTGTCCGTGGTGCTGAAAAAGCAAGCCTTGCAAACAAAAGGCTTCTCTCCTTGTTTACAGAGGTGCACTGTCTCTATTTCTCCTGGGACCCAAAAGAGAATTTTTTCATTTTAATATTGGTAATTTTTCTCCCCCTCCAGATTTTGAATTTTTAAAATCATAGATCAAGTCTTATCTTATTACTAATATTATTATCCTCACCCAGCTCCTTCTGCAACATTTAGGATGCTATGCACCACTCTCACTACTGCTTCATTGTTATATGATCAATTTATATACCTATGGTTAATTAGAGAATGTGATATATGTGGTTTTATTTTTCCTGATGTATTGAAAAAATTCTAACTCTATTCTGGGGCCCTTTTTATGTAAAAAGAAGTTAGCTTCTTCATTTCTAAGTATGTTTTCAGTGTCACTTCTTTTAAACAAGTTTTTTTGAGTTTTTTAATAGCAATAATTTTTCACAGAATGTATTTTGATCATGTTTTCTTCTATCCAAACACATCCTATATCCTCCCCACCTCCCTACCCACCCAAACTTATGTTCTGTCTCTCTGTCTTTGAAAAAGAAACACAACACAAATACAAAAGCACACAAACAAAAAAATCCAATAGATATACAAATAACTCCTCCCAAACCAACAAAAATGAAAACCAAAATATATAAGCAGAGGTTGTGGCAGAATCCACAGAACCTCCATATATTCAAGACAACACCCCTCCATGTAGTGTGAGGCTTGAATCCTCCCATGACCTGCTCAGGCGGGCAGGAAAGTGTTTCTTCTGAATGCTCAATCAGCGGCAGGTCATCCTAGTTAATGACTATAATTAATTTCTTTCTGAACCAAACCTGCATGTTCATTCCTGGAAGAGCATTAAGGGTTTCTTGCAGAGGACTGTGTAATATTTGGAAGCAGTCATCCGCTTTCCGCATTCTGAGATCTTGGGTCTTGGGATCCTTTCAAAGCTACCATGATACCAAACAGATGTTCCTCCCCATCCCCATTAAAGTGAGATGGTCAGGACCTCAAGAAACATCCCCCAAGTCCTACCACTTTAGACAACCACATTGCTGATACAGGGTGACCTCTCAAAGCAAGGCATTGTTTTTCTCTGTCTGAGTCAGCATTGGACACAGTGTGGAAGTGTAGACAGAAACACCAGCCCATCCACTATCAGAATTGATGCAGAAAGCTCCCAAAAACATGCTTCAGTCTCACTCCCTGATATTTATTAGTAATTATCAGATAAAATACATAAATACATGATAATCACTCGTCAGTGATGGCGGATAGTGACAGGCTGGTGGAAGAATGAATGGATAAATGAAAGAGAATTGCTCAAGTCTACTTGATATCTTAGCAATTTAGAGCTTGATGCAAAAGACATAGGTTAAGATTAAAGATGTTAGGAACCTTTTTTCAGGTGTGTGCCACCTCATTATCAACTTCAACCATGTAAGTATGAGGATGGGGCACTGGACCTTGTCTTCCAGGACAGATTTCAAGTATATAAATAATTGGAATTGGGGTGTTATTTAGGAATATTATAATTATTCTCCTCTGACCTTTACTGGATCGTGTAATTCTTGTACCCAGATATGAAGGCACCCTATTTTTTCCCTAAGAACTAGCTCTAGCCACAAAAAAAAATATTTTACTTCTGCAGAGATTGGCTTTTCCGACTCTTGTCTTTAGAGACATAAACAGTATCAGCCTTGCCAGCATTCCTACATCTCCTGTCCCCTGGAGGGGAAATGTGTGGTATAAACTGTAATATCAAGCAAAGTCAGCCATCTCTTTACCTATTCAGATTACATCTCTGAATTATGCAGGGTATTCTTTTTTAAAAGCATCTATCATTTACTGTACAAGCATTACCAGCACTGAAAATGGAGTCATACATATGAGAGCTCTGGAGTCACAGCTTCTCGGTCTTCTGTGATGTGCTCGGGTACTTACGTATGCAGACTCTCTGTGCAGCATGCAGACATTTGTATTCTGCTTTTCCAGTTAATATGCCAGAAGTGTTTTTATGAACACACTGGATAGATAAGGGACTGCTCTGCCTTTATTTGTTCCTGATGAGATGTAGGAGAGAAAGCTTAGATCTAGACAGATTAAATTCTGTCTCTTCCACAAAATCTCCCTGTAGCCAGAGACTAACTACTTAAGCCTCCATTTTGTTCATCAGTAACACTTAACTATAGGATTGTGCTACAGCCTCTTTGTTATATTTTTGTATATAAATTTCTTGATATCATATTTAGCTCATGAATGACTCATGCATGGCTAATTAATATTTTAACACATGGCTCTATCATGGAGTATAACATAAAACATGTATGAATAATTAAGTGAAAGATTGCGTTAAGCTCAACATTTGAGGACCATCCCAGAACATTGAGTGCTTACTCTCACTCACCTGAAGTCATCAACATTTAGGTGAAAACATTTGAAAATGAGCAACATCCCTCTATGACCTCTGGTAGATGTGTTTGAGTGAACTGCCTCCAATCAGAGTCTATTGGACATAAATCTAGGAATAGAACCCACATGTCCGAAAAACTGCTGGCAATCCCATAACGCCTAACCCATATCTGGATACCAGAACCATAACCAAGACTATTGTAGACTGTTGTATAGACATTGTTATCTAATTAATCAAATGCATTGATTTGTTTTATAGAAATTTTTTGAAGCTAAAAGTATATCATTTATTCCATTTTCCTTCTTCAACACTTCCCATGCAACCCCCTTGCTCTTACTCAAACCCAGGTTTTTTTTCT